>NW_020174046.1:2973552-3081052 GCF_003031525.2 Neophocaena asiaeorientalis asiaeorientalis | reverse complement strand
CTCCACGCGTTCACTGTTGAGAGCCCAGGTTCAATCCCTGGTCAGGGAACTAAGATCCCACAAGCCACGTGGCACGGCCAAAGAGAGAGAGAAAAAAAAAAAAGAATACAAGTAATACAATTTGTTCTAGAAATGCCAGAAAATACGAAAACCAACAAACAAAACAAACAAAAAAGAGCAAAGAAAATAAAAGGCACCATATATGAAAGCTACTACACAGGTGTTGCTGTTTTTTTTTTTTTTGCCGTACGCGGGCCTCTCACTGCTCTGGCCTCTCCCATTGCGGAGCACAGACTCCGGACGCGCAGGCTCAGCGGCCATGGCTCACGGGCCGAGCCCCTCCGCGGCATGTGGGATCTTCCCGGGCCGGGGCACAAACCCGCGTCCCCTGCATCGGCAGGCCGACTCTCAACCACTGCGCCACCAGGGAAGCCCAGTTGTTGCTGTTTTGAGAGTGATTTATATCTTGTCTCTTTGGTAGGCATTTGATACTCCATACATAATGCTAAACAGTGAGTTTGACCTTCTCCCTCCCCAACTGAATTGAACATCATCTTTCTGTATACTACAGATATAAACAGATTATTTGTTTAGCCTTCCTAACCACTTGGAAATTATTGTCAACTGAGTGTTGATTTGTTTTCAAACTGCCATGCCTCATTCTAATGTGAATTAATTACTTCTAGGTGATCAATTTAAAAATAGATAGAAATCAAACTTTTTAAAGCCAAACTTTTGTTTTTATATTTATTTTTAAACAAGGGGATTCCAAAGCTACATCATAGCCAGAGTGAAGAGCTGCTTTTGTTTGAGAGTGGCTACTTATTTTTGCTACTTCTATATTTAAAAAAATTTTAGTGCCAGTAATTACTGAGATGACTCATAATTTAAAATAAAGTGGTATTTCATGTGGTCATACAGGATACTCCAAACTGATTGCCAGTATTAACTTGCTGCCAATTGCTTGACATACTTCTCTGTGTGAGATCTTTGTGTAGCTTTTTTCTTTCTATATGTTCTACCTGTAATTGCATTGCAAATTTATGTATACCATTTATATTTCTCATCTATATATTCTTAATGAGTGTAACTAGTGAGTACAGGTAGTCATTTCTCATGCATTTTTGATGTGTGTTGACACAGATACTCAACGATGATGTTGAAATATTAATGTTTCGCTACAAGTTCCCGGAACTATTCATCACTCTTTCATTTATTAATATAGTCAAAGAGAGTACATATGACAGAAAACCATACTGTAATATATTTGAAAGTAACTCAATTCACCAGGATATAATCTCTTCCATTTGCAGTCAAATGCTCTAGGCACTCTCTTCTTATTACTCTTCATGAGTTATTGCCATTGTACCATAATTTTCCTTCACTTTATAGCACTCTCCCATACTTGAATCTCATTGAATATGTTTACTTACATGTGTCAAATGAAAGTAGAAAATTGAAGGATACGTTTTCATGGAGAACCTGCTGCTATAAAGAAAAATCTGACATAGATAGAAAAAGATAGCTTGGATCAGAACGAATCTTATCAGGTTGACATTTTACCATGATTTTGTGCCATCTACTTTCACAGTCACAAAGTTGAAGGTTGCCCTCAGTTGAAATCTAGTACATCACACATTATGTCTTATCCTAAAAGTTAAATCCCAAACCATGTGCAGTTAGTGTAGTAAAAATGCCAGCAAATTTCTGGGTACAATTTTGGATCTTTTTTGTTAATTTGAATAAAGTTCTATCTATTTACCTATCTATCTGCATATCCTTTCAAATATCGATTAATGTTACTTTTGGTTGCAAATAACAATAAATGTTACAAGAGAACTTAAACATGGAATTATTTATCTGGGATAATGAGAAGTCTGGAGTAAGCAGGACAGGCTGATGGAGTGTCCTAAGGTTCGTCCAAGGGTTTCTTCTCTCTTCCTGTTTTGTTGTCCTTCAGTTGTGGCTTTCCAATGGTTATATGAAGTCAACTGCATCTCCAGGTATCCCGCCCTTATAATAGTCAGAAGAGAAGGAGTAAAAGCAAAACAAACTAACCAGAAGAACATAGCAACCAACTGTGTCACTTTTAAAAAGCTTTCCCAGGACACCCACCATGTGATTTCTGCTTATATCTCATTGGCCAAAACTAATTTACATGTTCCCAATTATTGGAGTATGGCTAAGGAAAAGAAAAACATGGACAGGACTGATTCAATTAATCAGTAATGTCTGCCACCAAATATTAATTTAATACCTAAGAGAAATATGGCACCACCCCAAATTCAATATCAAGGTGTTTGTTTGTTTGTTTTCCTAATCATATATTGCCGCTATAATGCTGTGTAGCCAGTCATTCCGGAACTCAGTGGAATACCGTCATAAAACATTTACTTCTCTTCCATGTATCAGCTGGTCATTTGGAGCAGGTCTGCAGGTTCTTGGAGCAGTACTGTTCACTCATTTTTCTTAACCCAAAGGGCAGCCCAGGGCATGTATATCTCACAGCAGTGGCTAGAACACAAGAGGACAGGCCCTATAGTACAAACAAATTTTAAGCCTTTGCTCACATCATTCATCTGCTAGCATCCCGTTGGCCAAAGCAAGGCACATGACCAAGCCCAGCATCAATGGGGTGGGGAAATATATTCCTCCCATGGAGATGCAAAGCTTTAGGAGAGTGATGACTAGTGTACTAATATTTCGGGGAAAAATGGCTTTGTTTCTAGAAGCAATTGAAATTCATTTACCTATTTTTGAAATCTTATTTTCTAAGTTTTAGCAAAGTTTAGTCATGTTCTCATGAAATTTCTAGATGGCCCTGGTGGATCTCATAAATTCCTCTTTCTATATCTACTTAATGATGAATGTTTTAAAATTAATAACAAGTACATTTATTGAGTCTTGATATCTGGATTTCATAGTGTAAACTCTTATCTCCAGGGCTTACACTCTCAGAAGTGTTTGATTTTGCCAAGTGTAATAGAGTGGTGTTACGAAAGATGTAGCACGTAGGAAGAGGCTGATTCTAGCTGAATAAGCAAAATCTGTGAAATGTAGTTATGTTCAGTCTCTAAACTCAAATTAACATTGATTAACCTCTTATGGTGCACAAAGTGACAAAAAAATTAACATTAGCTAATGTGCCTGTTCCCCTGATTTCTGGAATTAGATAGCTGTGGACTGTGAGAGTGACAAAACACAAAACATCAAATTGAAACTATTACACAGGTAAGAGAAGATAAAATCTTTGAGCTAAAAGTTTGTGACCTTTCAGCAAAAAGTGTTTGGGTCTTCGTTTCTACATCCCTTCTCTATTTTGTTCTGTATATGTAATCACTGTTACAAGTGATAGAAAACGTGGAATTGATTCTTGTAGTTTCGATTTTCTAATGCAAATATAAAACTCATTTTTTTATTATTATTTTTTTTTTTTTGCGGTACGTGGGCCTCTCACTGCCGCGGCCTCTCCCATTGCGGAGCACAGGCTCCGGAAGCGCAGGCTCAGCGGCCATGGCTCACGGGCCCAGCCACTCTGCGGCATGTGGGATCTTCCCGGACCGGGGCACGAACCCATGTCCCCTGCACTGGCAGGCAGACTCGCAACCACCGTGCCACCAGGGAAGCCCTAAAACTCATTTTAAATTGTACATTTAGAGAAACTTTTCCTAGTGTATAATAGTAAAGTGCAAACGAGGAAATTGATTAGAAAAAATAAATGTCTTTCTTAAAATCAAGAAATTAGAATATCTTCTTCTCTACTTGGGTGGATTACATTGTTGGGGTTAAGATATTAATTTTTCACTGTAGCTTTTTATGAGGCTTATTATTCAAGTAAAGTCAGTAGACCAGTAAAGGTTTTACAATATGAGAATATCCAGCAAAAGTATTGTCAAGAAAACAAACAAAGTAATTGTTGAATTAAAAGCATGTAATCTCTTCATAGACTAAAATCAACCTGGTTTTTTAAAAATAGATTTATAGCCTTGGCTTTTTACTCCTACATTTTTACCAAAGCTTCCAGATTGACAGCTACTTTGAAAACAAATCAGGAGTTTCATAAATCTTGCCATATGTATCTTTAAAAGATCAAGATTATCCTAGTGTTTTAAAAGGGATTGCATGATAAATTATTAGTCATGAAAATGAGTAAGAAGTTGGTCACATGCCCAAAAAACTCAGGAAGACAATATTGGAAGTTATTGAAGTAGTTCAGACACGAGCACCGCTGGGCCTGGGCCAGGGCTCCAGTGGTGGCTTTTGAACCAGTAACAATAACCCTAAGTGTTGTATTAAAAATATAGTGCTTTATAAGTCTCAGTTTATTTTTATTATGTATCTCACCATGTTCCTAATGTAGCAGTGAATGAATTATCTCATTTTACAGATGAGGACAATGTAACTCAGGAAAGTTAAGTACTTAGTAGGCATCATAAAACTAATAAGTAGTGATGCTAACGATGCCCGATCAGGTATATTTTACAGTACATGTTAAAAGTGCTCCTTCCTGCATTCTGTCTTGAAGGGAAAGGATTTATGATTTATGGTTTAAAGGAATAATTGACAGTTTTAGTGATAACTAGACTCTAAAGGATAAGATAAAGGCAAAAGGAATGGCCATCCCTTTGAACTGAATAATGTAATTGAGTAGAGTGGGTGGAGTTTGATAAAATGGTGAAACATACAAACAGAACCATCCTGTTGGAATTTTGAGATCTGGAACTGGAACCGATTAGAGAAGGCTGGAAATATAGAAAGGCAGTCATTGGCATAAGAATGATTATTGAGGTTAATTTTTTTTGAGGTATTATTTACATACAATAAAACACACATATTTTAAAAATACAGTTCAACAAATATCATATATTAACGCATATATGTGGAACGTAGAAAAATGGTACGGATGAACTGGTTTGCAGGGCAGAAATAGAGATGCAGATGTAGAGAACAAACGTATGGACACCAAGGGGAGAAAGTGGTGGAGGGGGTGTGTGGTGGGATGAATTGGGAGACTGGGATTGACATATATACGCTAATATGTATAAAATGGATAACTAATAAGAACCTGCTGTATAAAAAAATAAATAAAATAAAATTCAAAAAAAAAATACAGTTCAAAGGGTTTAACAATTGTATATACAGTTGCCTCTTGGTATCCGTGGGGATTGTGTTCCAGGACCCACGTGGATACAAAAATCCGAGGATGCTGAAGTCCCTTATGAAAATGGCTTAGTATTTGCATATAACCTACACAACATCCTCCCTTACACTTACTTTAAATCATCTCTAGACTGCTTATAATACTAACACAATGTAAATGTTATGTAAATAGTTGTAAATACAATGTAAATGTTATGTAAATAGTTACCAGCTCCTGGCACATTCAAGTTTTGCTTTTTGGAACTTTATGGAAAAAAATTTTTTCTTTTTTTTAATCCACAATTGGTTGAATCCACAAATGCAGAACCCATGGATGGCGTGGGCATGGGGCCGGGGGTGGGTGGCCGGGGTTGGGTCTGGGGGGGAGGGGGGCGACTGTACTCATACACCTGCAACTTTTTTTTTTTTTTAATTAATGTTAGAGTAGAAGTATGTGTATGAGATGGGTAGAGAGAAATGGTGGTGGGGGGTTGTTGAAGATGCCCTGCTTAACTAGCTTTATTTTTTAAATTTATTTATTTTTGGCTGCATTGGGTCTTTGTTGCTGTGTGCAGGCTTTCTCTAGTTGCGGCGAGCTAGGGTTACTCTTCATTGCGGTGCGCGGGCTTCTCATTGCGGTGGCTTCTCTTGTGGAGCATGGGCTCTAGGCGCACGGGCTTCAGTAGTTGTGCTGAATCAAGATACAGAACGTTTCCATCGCCTAAAAAGTTACCTTCGCCCCCTGCACCCACCAGTAAATTCAGTACCTCCCCCTAACCCCCAGCCAGTCACTTTCTGATGTCTGTCTATGGAGTAGTTCTAGACCTTCCTTTATGGAATCGTATTCTGTGTATTCTTTGATTTCAGTCTTCTTTCACTCAGCATGATGTTTTTGAGATTCTTGCATGTTGTTACATTGCTAAGTAGTACTCCATTACTTGGATGTAGTATAATTTGTTTATTCTTTCACTCATTGATGAACATTTGGGTTGTTTCCAGTTTGGGTTTATTATATTAGGGCTGTATGAACATTCTGTGCAACTCTTCTGTGGACATGTTTTCATTTCTCTTAGGTAGCTACCTAGAAGAGGAATTGCTGGGTCAAGGGAACATGTATGTTTATCTTTGTAAGAAGCTACACAACTGTTTTCCAAAGTAGCTGTGTCCCTTTACATTCCCGCCAGCAGTGTGCAAGAGTTCCAATCAGTCCACATCTCCAGCTACCTTTGGTATTCATAGTCTTTTTTTAAGGCATTCTCTTGGTTACTTAATCTTTAAAAGAAGATCTATTCAGTCCTTCTCAGTGAAGAACAAGATGCCAAGGACCAGTTTTGGAGGAAGACCCGTGGTGAGGAGACAGATAAAGAAAGTTACACGGACAGAAGTGCTAAGAGAAGCATCAAGAAAATAGGGAGGAGTGATTTTCAGCCAGATCCTGTCCCTTTGAGGTTTCAGGAGAGTGAAAAATGAGAACTCTAACCAATTTAGCAAAAAATGAACTAGAGACAGTACAGATCTCATTGAGTTGTGGAAAGGACTTATAGGCCTGGATGCAGCAAGTTAATAGGAAGGAATCATGAGTGCTGAAGTACGGTAGGAGCCTAAGATTCGAGGAAGCAAACGTATACACATAACTGTGAGGGAGATGAGAAAAATAGGATGACAGCCAGAGGAGTGATATTCATTTCTGTAGACCAGAGATCAACCCAGAGTGAAAAGAAATAACACAGTTATTATTCAAATAACTGTGTTTGGGGGAAAACAAACAAACTTAATTACAACACGTTTTTGTCTGAATATATAAATTTGATTATCTGATAACTATCGGAGAAATCAATGTAGGTAGCAATTATGAACTTTTATCCATTCAAAATATACTGATTAAAGGCCCAGTAAATGCCATAGTCATTGGAATCTCCCCCTCTCTGTTTTCATTCTGGGTACATCTTTGTCTTCTTATCCACATGAACTTTGAAATTCTTCCTCTGATCTCTTAACTTCAAACGTGAATAAGTATTTGTAAGCCTTAAACCCCAGATGAGGTTGGGTCTTGGTTTATTCCAATGAGAAAATAAGGAGCTTTTCTTTTAGTAATAGCTCTTCCATTTGCTAACTTCATAATAGTTTATAACTCTCCAACCTTCCCATTTCTTATCCATTAAAGATAGGGAGAGTCTCAAGCATTTTCCAGATTTCTGTGCTTGTAGAGTGCCCAGGAACTATAGTTACCTCTTTATATTACATAACTAAAATTATAAAGTCAAAATTGCAGGTGAATATTACTGATTCATCCAGATACTCCTACCACGTCATTTGAATGACTGTTTATTGTTCTACTTAATGACGTGACAGACATCAGGAGGGGATTACTTCCTTCTTACACTTCATTCATTCAGTGCTTATTGAACGCTTGCCATGTGTAAAGACCTCACCCTCAGCTTCGTGAAGGAGACAAGTAGAGAACGTCATCTCTAACACGCCACGAGTGGTTTCGTTTTCTGTCCACCACAGTATCTAGGATATTTGTAGTCAAAGAAAATTTCCAGTGAACTTAAGTTCTTCCACGCATTGCAGTAATTTCTGTTATCTTTCATGGAAGCTCACATTTCTTGAGCATCGAATATATGCCAGAAATCACCAGTCATTGGGGAAGGTCTGCGTGGGTCAGGCAAACCCATCTTTATCACAGGGGAAAAAAAAGATTCAAGATTGTTTCACATGTCTTCCCAATTTAAGGGAGGGAAAAAGTGTCAATACTTCCTTTTTTGCAAATCCGATGCTTGTAAAACCCAGTTGTTATTGATTTTAAAACCAGTTTAAGAGGGAGGAGATAATGGGGATATATGTATACGTATAGCTGATTCACTTTGTTATAAAGCAGAAACTAACACACTATTGTAAAGCAATTACACTCCAATAAAGATGTTAAAAAAATTACTTGAATTTAAGTAATCAAGTAAGAGTTTGGAATTTAGAGTTTTAGAATTGAAACTTCAATAAGATTTAATGTAATGATAATAGATGATTTATACGAGATCCAATAAAAAAATGTCAAGAACCTGCTTTACATATGAAAAATATTAATCACGAAGACAGTAGTTGTTTAGGAAAGGAGTCCTAAGCCAGGAAATTCATTCCCATCATGTCTCCAAGCTTACTCACTGCTCTGCGGGCTAAGGAAAGGAGTTTGTGAGCTATAAACTCTTCGAATGAGAAGATATGTATCTGGTGTCAGAAAAGTTCCTTTGATGATGCTTTTCAAGATGACACCTAGAGAATGCTAGATTTTAAATGCTTAAGGTTCATTTTAATGAAATTCAGTAAATTTTAAAATTGCAGTTATAATACAATCACGTATAAGAGTTGCCAAACAACTTTTTTTTTTTTTTTACAAACTTGGAGCCTATAATTGCATTAATTTGTGCTGCCATATTATCTTATTTTAGGGGCAGATTGCGAAACAGATCTCCTGCCGTCTCTCTGTTCATATGTTTAAAAATCCTGTAAATGCAATTCTTGAGGTGCTGAATGCAGGAACTCGGCGCAGTGCTTGTAACGTAGTAAAACCTCAGTAACTGTTAGTTGTTGCTGCTTCTCTTTATGACCCTTTTTATCATACATTGCTAGTTATAAAGGTTGTCACTTTGCACGAATTCTTTTCAAATTCATGTCTACAGATGTCCACTCACATAAAATTGCACAGCTGAGTACATTACTAAAGCACACATGTGCCAGGCTCAATTAAGTGTCAGGCAAAGTCAGGCATATGTGTTCAACATGTGACTTCACCATGGCTTAGCAGTCACTTGTATCAAGTGAATCTTTATAGCATGTGTGGCCAAGATAATATATTAGAAATCATTTTGGTTCTTATTTTCTAGCTCTAATGATAATGATAATATACACTTTCATTAGACATTTTTCTTAACTAACTTAAAAACAAAAGTTTACTGTTTTTCAGGCTTCTGGGTCATTGTTTTATTATTAAGATGTGACATGTACATTGTTAAGTATACAGATCTTAAGTGTACCGCTCAGTGATGAACACACTCATGTGACCTTCGTATAGATCAAAATATAGAGTATTTCAAATACCTCAGAGGGTTCCTTTACATCCTTCCACTCAGTACAAATTTAAATTATTCAAGTACTTCTCCACCCAGTGAAAATTGACATTATTCTAATGGCAGAGGATTCGGAGATCGCAGAATGGCCTGTTAAACAGTCTCACCATTTTTAACTATGAATTTCAGTGGTTAGACTCACTCCCTGGAACGAAACGCAAGGTCATGTGGATGCCGCCACTGATCTTAGAAAAACCCTCACATTTTAGTATTTATATTAAAACACATAATTGTTCTTTTCATATCCATTTTGTAATAATTATTAAGAATTTCTATTCATAAAATAAGTTTATTATAGCTACATCTTGCTTTTGTCTCTTCTACGCTTTGAGATTCTGTGTTCAATGTCATTGCAAAAAGGCTTCTTGTAGCAGTTTTCATCTAAGATGTGGATACAAATTGGTGGGTTAGGACTCACTGGTATATTGTAATCGGTTCAAAGAGTGGAGCTGCAGCTAACTGGAAATATCATTTCACCTGCTGTCTGTACCATAGCCATAATGAGCAACCTTCAAAATCTGGGTTTATTTGTGTCTATTTTCTGGTGTCTTTTTGACTCTGTATATAAACATGAGAATTACATGTCTATGAATATTGGGGGAAAAGCAGTTAAAAACAGCTGATTTAGGTCGGTGGCTTGCCATATTTAGTGCATTCTGCAGACCAGGATAGCACATTGTGGGGAATAATTTTTGAGACTACTCCAGCACGATGCCAGTGAACTGGATTCCTGTTTTGATGATTGTATTCTTTGGCCCACAGGGATCATAATCCCAGAACAGAAGCCATGACAACAAGGCCGAAAATTGTATTTCTTTACTTATTCCCTTTCCCATTTCAAAAGAAATTTTGCCATAATCTATACAAATGTACCTAGTATAGTGTAATTGAAAAATTAACAACTGGGCTAACGAATCAACATACAGGAAAAATAATGCAACAACAGTTAGATAAAGCTAGGGAACTGTTAATACCTAGATACGCAGAGCATGAGATTCTGCGTAATAAATACAGGTAGGATGCTGGTGTCATCCATATATACTTAAAGGTCACTTCTATAATAAGGTTTTATTCTAGGAGAATAGCCACAGAAGTATTGCTCTTAAAGAAGACAGTGATTTTTTTTGACCTGACAACTTATCTGGAATGACAAACAGGTAATGTGGCAGAAAAAAAGTGGCAATTCAATGAGGAAGAATGACAAATTGCATTGAAATTCTGCTACAGTATTATTTATAGAAAAATACGTTCAACTGCATCATTAGATAATAGTGTAATAATGATTTTTAGCTTTTACTATGTCTAAGTAGTCACATGAATATATACTTTGACTACTAAATCTGGTAAACATTTCTACTCTCGCGTCTTTATGAAATGTATAGACTGCACATATCTGTTCACTCTGATTATCGTATTTTGAGTCCGTTTAACTTTCAGATAACTTTAAGAAAATGAAAGAAGTCCTAGGAAGCTTTTTTAGGGATCTTGAGAGAAATGTAAAAGAATTTTTTTTGAAATTTATTTCTGGTGAGTTTGAAATGCAGAACATGTTTTCCAAGGGTTAGTTCCCCCTATTATCAAAAATTTCAAGATCAGAATAGATAATGTTCTGTTCACTCAATGTGTTAGTTTTATTTCCTGGAAGGACAGGAGGGACTTTCATGGAAGAAGGAGTATGATTTGTGGAAGCCCAGAGCTGTGAGTCCTTGGTCCTGAATTTCACTTCCCCTCTGTGTTCTGCTGGCCCTGTTTTCAGGTTGCCCAGCCTCAGCATTCACTCACATCTACAGAATGGAGATGAGGAGACCAGCTCCCTCCTCTGTTATTAGACCAAGAGGAGGGAAACACCAGGATTAGCTGGAGAGTTCTTGCAGCTTCTTTGTAAACTTGTTCCTAAATGCGCTGTGGCATCCCCAGAAAATTCTCTAAGGATGCTTTCTAAGCAGTATTTTGACTCCAGGACCATGCCCAGCACTGCATGCGGTAGATAGGATGCAATATAAAATTCTATGCATGTCTATTAATTGGTTTTGAGTGCCACCCTAGAGAGTCTTGACTTACTGCTGCAAAGTAGTGTCAGCATGGGTCACTTCACAAAATACTTGATCATTGGAAGGATTAACTTCCATTCTAAGCACAAAACAGTGGAATTTTAAAAAGAAATTACAAAAATAAATATAAAACAAATGTATTGTCCAGAGCAGACTGATGTGGGTTTTGACTTACATTTTTAAATAAATTATAATAAGAATAGTGTGCTTACTGTTTGGTCTAGTATTTTAAGGGAGAGGAATGTATATAATAAAGATTGAACAATTAATTAAAAGAAACATAAGGATTACCTGCAAAAGTCAGAAACAGATACATTTAAAACCAGTTTTTGTAAGCAACTGGACTGCTGAGATGTTTAGTTTATGAAATAAAATGTGAAAGCTGAGTACCGTTATGTAAACAGTGAGTTGAAAAGAGGGCAAGAAAAGAATGTGTTCTGAGCAGTGGTCATGAGACAGGCACACCACATCTCATCTCTTTTCATTCCCACAGCTACAGAAAATAGGTGTTAATATTCCCACCTAAGCAATGAAGAACCAAAAGTCAAATGAATGTAGGTCACTTGCACAAGATCACAGAGAGTGTATTTTGGAAATAGGGTCCAACCTAGCTATGTCTGACTCTGAAGCCTTCCTTTTCATTACATTAGGGAAGAACGAGGGCGTCCTTAGTCCCTGTGTGGCCAGAGTCCCACTCTGGGCAAATTGTATGGTCTTATCCTCACCATTGGGGATGAGGGAGATCTCCAAATTGCTTTCTGGCTCTGAGTTCTGTCTGGGTAGTAGAAAAAAGAAACGTTTAGAATTGGTGCTCATTTCTTACTGACTGGTACCATGGTGACCATGGTGACACCAAGCAAGTCCTCGAATGCCATAGGGTGCTCATTTATAGAATGCAGATATAGTAATGCCTGTGTTCCTGCCGCAGGCTTTTGTGAGGCTCGAATGAGACAGCAGTGTTTTGTGCACTCCAAGGCACTTCCCAAATGAAGAGTATCACTGATCCAGCATTCATGGCCCCGCTTAAAGACCCATGGATGAAAATATTTGTAGGAAAACAAAGGTGCGCAAACCTTCCCTTATAGGATGCGATTTGTGAGACCAATTATGTGTCCCCAAGAGCGTTTATACTCTTAACTCACCAGAGTAAAAGGAAACTTTATTCTCAGTAGTTTTGAGTTTTATTAATGACTCAAATTGTTACAATTCGGAAAAAAAAGTGGAGTCTCTTAATAGCTTTCAGAAGTAACAAACTATTTTGAAATGTGTACAGAACTCAGCAGTTTGCTTAGATGACAGGTATATAGGACTCAAGGCAGGAAAACTAGTCAGTTTTCACTAGACTATGACTTTTATATCATAATTAGCAGAATGTGTAGGTGCAAGTTTCACACTTTATAAGAAAATGAACTGCAGAGAACTCCATTTGCCCAGCTGTTTACTTAATTTGAAAGTTAATATGTAAGGTTGAAATGTTCTGAAACAAAAATGCAAAAAGATGAAAGCAATTTCATTTTAAACATAACTAGAGAGCAGCCATGTAAACAAAGCGAACGTGACATGTGTTTGATATAAGAGCAGAGAAGTAGTTTCTGCATGCCCAGTGCAGAGCTGTCCTTTACAGACTTGCTCTTAGCAGTCACTGGGAACCACCCTGTATTACTGAACTGAAGGTTTGCTCCTGAAACAAATCTGCTTTCAAATGCATTTGACGTGTGGGTGTACTTGTCACTTTCTGTAGGCCATCGTTTTACCTCTTCACTGACTTCCTGAATGACAAATGAATGTGGAGAAAGGAACAAAAAGACCCTCATGAAAGGGTGACAAATTTGGGTTGAACTAGAATTACCCGCTCAAATTCAGTTGCTTTGAAACCCAAGATTTGAAATAAGTTATATATGAGTTCTTTAAAGAAATAAAATTATGCGCATTTGCCAAATTTAATATGGTGATAATTTTACAAGGGAAAAGTATTATAAAAAACTAATAGATAAACTACAAATATGCGTATTAAGAGTAAGTTAACATAAGGAAAGAATCAGTCAAAGAAGAGCATCTTATTCAGCAAGGAGACTTATCAAGAGAACCCTGAGAGATTTAGTCAGTAATTATTTTTTTTAAATAAAATATATGTGGGCTACTATGGGGAGGACTAACATGTCAGGTGACATCCTCTCAGATTTTGAGATTATATTTCCTCAGGTTATTCTTTTTTTTTTTTTTTTTTCTTGCGGTACGCGGGCCTCTCACTGTGGTGGCCTCTCCCGTTGCGGAGCACAGGCTCCGGACGCGCAGGCTCAGCGGCCATGGCTCACGGGCCCAGCCGCTCTGCGGCATGTGGGATCTTCCTGGACCGGGGCCCAAACCCGCGTCCTCTGCATCGGCAGGCGGACTCTCAACCACTGTGCCACCAGGGAACCACCCCCCAGGTTCTTCTTGCCCTGCCTGTTCTTCTCTTTTCCCTGACTTTTCAATTTTCAAATGTTAGGCTACTTCCATGTCTTGCAAACTAGAAGATTTAAATTGTCACAGTAATCATGACTCTTGTAATAAAGAAAATGCGCTATGATATACCTTATTTTTATTATTTTTTTGCTTAAAAACAAAAGATTTCATTGAATGGTCTCCCAGTCAAATCATTGTATCCTTCCGAACAGAAGTGTTTGTTCTAAGATGCAACGCATGCATTCTGGAGTCAAATGCTTGGGTTCCAAGTGCCATGTATTGATCTGCACTAAGATCTTGGGAAGTTACTTAATTTCTCTTGGTGGCAGTGTGCTTTTTTCATCTTTAAAACATGTAAAGTATCTATGTCTTGAGGTGGTTGAGTGGATTAAATAAAACATCACTTGTAACGTCGTGCTCAGCGTAGAGCATGGCAAATAGTAAGTGCTCAAGAAATGTTCCTTTGAAAAAATAATTTCCTGATTATTCAGTTGGTAGTTGGATAAAATATCTATTGAACATCATCTTTTCTCTAACTCCATGACCCTGGACAAGCTATATAACTTCCCAGAACTTGGTTCTGTTTCAGCATCCATTAAATGAACAAGGTTGTCACGTGGTGGGTGTCCACGGATGGGACATAAAAAGTGCCTACAACAGCACCTGGCTGTAGTAGGTGCTCAGTAAATTAGCTATTTAGTTGTTATTGTGGATGATATAATGTAGGTTCCTCATGAATGAATATTAGAGAGAGAAACCTTATGAACTTGTATAAGAAAATTATCAAGAATATACAAAGCCATAAGTGAAAAATATATAGTCTGACAATATAATATGTCCTGTCTGTCTAGAGGAGGCAGAAGAGAAAAATCACTCCCGCATGAGGTGGTCAAGGAGGGCTTCAGGGAAGAGGTGGGGCTTATTCTGTGCTTTGAAAGTTAGCTAGAGTTTATGTCGGAGACAGGAAGAAAGGCATTTCCAGTAAATGAAATGGGGTAAGCCCTATAAAAAAAAACCAGAAGCCTAGACGGAAAGGTTCTTACAGAAAGTCGTATGAAATAGTACCTAGTGGGTCAGGGCCAGAATATCAAGGTCTTTGATGTGATGATAGGGAGTTAGGGCTTTATACTATAGACATTAGGGACCCCTTTGATGGTTATTGAACTGAGGGTTGATATAATGAGGAGAGTGGTTTAGGAAAGTGTTTCAGGCTTTTTAGTTGCTGATAATAGAATCCACTCTAACAATTTATGGTGAAAGGGAGTTATTAACAGAGCAACCAGAGGGCACTTCTAGCAAAATACCTCCGATACTCCCCACCCACCATTTGCACCTTTAAAGTGGACCTGGATGCCAGGATCTCCTCCCAGCTAGCCCAGAAGAACTTAAGCCTCTACTGTTAGACTTGTCGGGAGACAAGGGTCTCTGCCCAGGGTTGCTTCCTTAAATTGCTCACATCTGCCTTGTTCGGGGACTTGGTGGAAACAGCTCACACACAGAAATGTAGTGACAAGGGCCTCTGGGAAATGTCGCTTTTCTCTTTCTAGACTCTCTTCTTTAGGAAGTCAAAAAACAAGAGGCTGACACAGTGCTGAGTGAGCCAACGTCCGTATCTGCCCAGATAGCTCATCTCATAGCAGGATGTCACATGGATTAGCAGGGACAGAGATTGATGCATGCCATCCAGTGGAAACAAATGTGCAAAGTGTAAGATAACAACCACCCGCCTCATTTAGAGGGATTGCAAGAACATAGAAAATAAAGGCCAGTGGAGACAGTTCAATCAACAACGGTTATTGGCTATAAGGGGTAAGAAAGAGGAGATCAACAATACTTACACAGCTCTGAACTCTGGTATCTTGAAAAACACTCATTTTACTAATAAAAATATGGGTGGAGAATTGGTAATGGAGAGAAGATAAATGATGAGTTTGTATTAATAGTGAGATACACAAGTGGGCAGATCTAGTAAGGAGTTGGAAATGCAAAATTAGAATTTGGGCAAGGTTAGAACTAAGAACGTAACCGTGAGAGATACCAGCATGATCTACCTTAATGAAGTCTATGGAAACTAAGGGGAGAGGCAGGAGAGGGGGAGCAAAAGAAGGTGATGGGGGTGTGTCAGTGGTGTCATGAGACGTGGCCGTCAAGAGAAGTACAAGTTTCTGTTGATGGGAATGGAAATCGGTGCAGCCACTGTGGAAGACAGTATGGAGGTTTCTCAAGAAACTAAAAATAGAGCTAGCATATGATCCAGCAGTTCCACTCCTGAGTGTATAATGAAAAAAATGAAAACACTAATTCAAAAGGATACATGCATCTCTATGTTCAGAGCAGCATTATTTACAATAGCCAAGATGTGGAAGCAACTGAAGTGTCCATCGACAGATGAATGGCTAAAGAAGATGTGGTTAAAAAAAAAAAAAAAAAAAGATGTGGTATATATACAATGGAATACTACCCAGCCATAAAAAAAGAATGAAGTTTTCCATTTACAGCAACATGGATGGACTTAGAGGGCATTATGCTGAGTGAACTGTCAGAGAAGGATAAATACCGTATGATATCACTTTATATGGAATCTAAAAACTAGTGAGTATAGCAAAAAAGAAGCAGACTTGCAGATATAGAGAACAAACTAGTGGTTACCATGGAGGGAGGGGCGGGCAACATAGAGGTGGGGATTAAGAGGTACAAACTATTGTGTATAAAATAAGCTACAAAAAATAAATAAATAAAATAAATAAGCTACAAGAATACATTGTACAACACGGGGAATATAGCCAGTATTTTATAATAATATAAATGGAGTATAACCTTTAACAAAAAGAAAAGAGAAGTGCAGGGTTCAGACCTGGCGTGAGGGAAGTGAGGGCTCAGCCAGGCTAATTACTAAAGTGAATTTATACTGACTTAAAACCAAATCCAAAGTAGTGGAGGTAGAAGCCAGATCACAAGAGGTTAAAAAAGAAATGTAATGCCTAAGAACTAGGGTCAGATGTTAATTAACCGCTTGTCGCAGAGGGTAAGTCGTAAAGAAGCAGCAGAAGTTGTGTTTTTTTCCACCCTCTTTTTATTTAATAGAAAGCCTATTCTGCGTATTCTTGAGGTTCAGGGAAAACAGGGTAATACAGACATACTTCATTCCGTTGTGCTTCGCTGTATCGTGCTCCACAGATGCTGCGTTTTTGCAGACTGAAGGTTTGTGCCAACCTGACTCAAGCATGTCTGTTGGTGCCGTTTTTCTAACAGCATTTGCTCACTTTTGCCTGTATCGCATTTTGGTAATTCTCGCAGTATCTCAAACTTTTTCATTATTATTGTTATGGTGATCTGTGGTCAGTGATCTTTAATGTTGCTATTGCAAAAAGATTACGACTCAAGACTCAGATGACGGTCTGCGTTTTTTAGCAATAAAGTATTTTTTAATTAAGGTGTGTACATTGTGTTTCAGACATAATAAAATTGCACACTTAATAATAGACTACAGTATATTGTAAACATAACTTGTACGTGCACTGGGAAACCCCAGAATTTGTGTCACTCGCTTTATTGCAGTGTGAGGAACCGGATGGCATAATTGAATTTAAGACTGTGCAAATATATTTCCAAGCTTTATACTTGTGGATTAATTCATGGTCAAGGTGAAAAAAAAAAAAAAAGTAGGGTGTATACAGGCTCTTACGTGACTTGCAGCTGGCATTCCGCAGTAATTCACATTGGCAAAATAGAAATATTCTCTCTTTGAAGCCCTTGAACCCTTATGTTGGTAATGCTGTTACCTTAAAAAAAAAAAAAGCGTAATTTAATCAATCCATGATTTGCTTCCTGTAGTGTGAATGAATCCAATGGGGGAGCAAGTGTGTGTTTAGCATAATGATACATGTCTGAGCAGAAGAGAGTCTCAGGATCCCTGCTCTTCAGCACTACTCAGCATACAGAAAGCAGTAAATCAGTCCAACTGACTGTACTGTTTTGCCCTGCCCAGAATGATGCTGCTTTTATAAACACAGCCACAATTAGTAGATGACTTAGCAAATTAGAGCCCCTGGCACCACTACAGTAAACTTTCTTGACTCCCACGACAGCCATTCCTCTGATATGCAGTCAACACCAAATTTGAATATGGATAAACTCAGAAGAAACTAAAGTCACCTCACAGCCACTGGGTCATACTTCCTAATCAGCAGAGAATTTGTCTAGTTAGTTTCACATTTAATTTCCAAAATACCCCTTACTCTGGGATTCTAACAGAATGCTGTCTACTACAGCTATACTGATTTGAATTTGTCTTGCTATATTTAACAGGTTGTTGCAATACTCTGGTGACTTTTTATTCAAAAATTAAGCTTTTACATTTCTTCATGATGAATTTCCCTAGTTATGGACAAATTGAGAGCTGGCTGTTTTGAGATAGTCTTTATTGTTGTCTCCTAGCATTTAGACTGTACCTAATACCCAGTGACATACATCCTCTTATTATTGCCCTTGCTTCAGAGGAAAGTGAGACACAGAGACATAGGGCAGCCCTGAGCAGACATCGACACTGCAACGTGGGACTCTCCTAGGGAAGGTCAGGATAGTCAGGTAGCTAAGAGTTGTCCAGCACATGCTGTGCTCCAAGTATTGTTCTGAATGAGAGGATGTAATTACCCTCACTATAAAGATGGGAGAACTGAGATAGATAGATATCTAAAAGATTAGATATCTTACCCATAGACCAAACAACCAGTAAGTGCCAGAACCTCATAGTGGTTGAACCCAGGCAGCCTGGTCCAGAGTCCGTACTCTTAACCATGCACTATGTAACCCTGCTATGAAATTTCTGTGATGTTTGAACTCTTGAGCCTGGAAAGTTTTTCAGGCCAGGAGCAATATTTTATGGATTTGTACATCACCAATGTCTAGCACAAGGCCTGGCAAACGGTAGAAGCTAAGAAATTCTTTCAATTCGTTAATTATTATTTTCGAATGTTGAATTGTCATTTTATCCCTTGTACAACTAGCTGAATCGTATTGCTTTCTTTCTCAGATCTCCAGGGCAGGAATGCAAGAGTGAAACCATCAGCTGATTCTATTTCAATTTTATCAATTCTTTAAAAAAAAAAAAAATCACGATAGTTCTGTTTTTTTGTTTTTTGGCGGTATGCGGGCCTCTCACTGCTGTGGCCTCTCCCGTTGTGGAGCACAGGCTCCGGACGCGCAGGCTCAGCGGCCATGGCTCATGGGCCCAGCCGCTCTGCGGCATGTGGGATCCTCCCGGACCGGGGCACGAGCCCTTGTCCCCCGCATCGGCAGGCGGACTCTCAACCACTGCGCCACCAGGGAAGCCCAGTTCTGTTTTACTGTTTGTTAATATGCAGTTTTTAGGCCTATATACTTTGTGTGGTATTGTTTAGTACATGTATGGAATTTTTTTTTTTCTAGGTTGGTTCTTCTCATTTCTGCAGACTTTGCAGGGACTCTGTAAAAACTCTTGCTTTCTTTTATTCAAAGCAAAAATAATGCTAAATAGTAAGGATGCATTTGTGAGCAGTTTCCAGACCCAGCCTATTTTGCATAACACCTGTATTTAATCAGGGACTACAAATTTAAGCAAACTGCTCTAATCATATTTTGTAAATTCAGTGTGTCTTGATTATTTAAAAGAGACTATCAGGATTGGTAGATTTAAATATGGGTTAATTCTGTTTAATGGCTATTCATGCTTCCACATTTTCTAATAAGGAGATTGAGGGAAAATAGTCCCCCAAATTTTTGCAGGATTTTTAAAAGATCGTTTAACTTACAGACTTAAAATCATAATTTCACTTTTTGACAATGGCATTATGTGCATTATTCTCATGTTTGGCCAGACCACGTGGGAAATTTAAGTACTATGAAAGCTCAATATAAAATTGTTTGAGGGCTTCCCTGGTGGCGCAGTGGTTGAGAGTCCGCCAGCCGATGCAGGGGATACGGGTTCGTGCCCTGGTCCGGGAGGATCCCACATGCCGCGGAGTGGCTGGCCCGTGACCCATGGCTGCCGAGACCGCGCGTCCGGAGCCTGTGCTCCGCAACGGGAGAGGCCACAGCAGTGAGAGGCCCGCATACCGCAAAAAAAAATAATAATAGGGCTTCCCTGGTGGCGCAGTGGTTGAGAGTCCGCCAGCCGATGCAGGGGATACGGGTTCGTGCCCTGGTCCGGGAGGATCCCACATGCCGCGGAGTGGCTGGCCCGTGACCCATGGCTGCCGAGACCGCGCGTCCGGAGCCTGTGCTCCGCAACGGGAGAGGCCACAGCAGTGAGAGGCCCGCATACCGCAAAAAAAAATAATAATAATAATAAAATTTTAAAAAATAATAAAATAAAATTGTTTGAAATATATATATACATACACACACACACACACATATATATATAAATTATATAGGTACCATGTCCCCTCCAGGCACACCACCCTCCTTACCCACTGTTGTGTTCACCAGCTTGGTAGCTCTCTGAATCCCATCATTTAGGGGCTTTTATGGCGGTTTCATTACATAAGCATGATTGCTGAAATTGTTGGCCATTGGTGATTGAACTCAATCCCCAACCCCTCTCCCTTCCATGGGGGTAGGTCTGAAAGTTCTAACCCTCTAATCATTGCTTGGTCTTTCTGGTGACCAGCCCTCCTGCAGAAGCTACCTGGGAGCCTGACCCTGAGTCACCTCATTACCATAAACTCAGTTGTAGTCAAAAGGGGCTTGTGAGGAATAACAAGAGACACGCTGTCACTTAGGAAATGGCAAGGGTTTTAGGAGCTCTGTGCAAGCACCTGGGGCAAAGACCTCTTATACCGAGTATATGTGGACCACTGTATATATTATAAGCAATATTTTGAGGTTAGATGGTCATTTAAAGAGTTCAGACTACTTCATGACTACTTATAAACATAATTCTCAATTTCAAGCAACACTGTTTGGTAAACACGAAACTATAAGCAAGAAAATTTTGCAATATGTTCTATTCTAGCTGTTCTCCACTTGACATTTTTTTAAAAAATAGAGTTACTTCTTTGCTCATAAAATAAACAGAGTGGGACATTGTTTAAGAGCGTGGCGTGGAGTCTGTGTGGCTTGGACTTGAGTTTCAACACTGTTCTGTGACCCTGAGCTAGGTATATCACAGCTCTCTAAGCTTGCCTTTTCCTTACTACAAAGTGGGAATGATGACGTCTATGTCATGGGCTGCTGTGTGGAGAAGTGAAACTGTCCAGTAAAACTCTGACCATGTACCCAGTTCACGGTAAGCTGACTTTTAAGAAAATCTTTGTGTATGTGTCGCTGCTGTGTGTCAGGGACACTTTTTTTTCCATTGTGCTTTCTTCCTAACATACAGAATGATAGCTTCCCTTTTCTTAAGAGAAAAAGAAAACACAAATGACTTCTTTTGGTCCCTGCTGGCTGTTCCAGCTGTTTCTCTTCTTTCATGGGAAAGCTTCTCGAACAGAAGTTGTTTTCCAATATTCTTTTATCCCCATTTTTTAAACTTTTTAAAATAAGCTTTATTTTTTTTACAGAAGTTTTATGTTCATGGCAAAATTGAGTGAAAAGAATGAGAGTTCCCGTATACTCCCTGTACCCCCAACCTCCTCCACTATTAACATCCCACACCAGAGTGGTACATTTGTTACAACTGATGAACCTATACTGATACATCATCATCACCCAAAGTCCATAGTTTACATTCATGCTTGCTGTTGTACATTCTATGGATTTTGACAAATGTATAATGATATGTTTCCCCCATTGTAGTATCATGCAGAATAATTTTACTGCCCTAAAATCCTCTGTGCTCTGCCTATTCATCCATCCCTCCCTACCCACTGCAACCACTAATCCTTTTAGTGTCTCTGTAGTTCTACCTTTTCCAGAATGTCATATTGTTGGAATCTTACCATTTGTAGCCTTTTTAGTTTGCTTTCTTTCTCTTAGTAAGATGCACTTAAAGTTCATCCATGTGTTTTCATGGCTTGATAGTTCATTTCTTATTAACACTGAATAATACTCCACAGGCTGGATGTACCAGTTTATTTATCCACTCACCTACTACAGGGCATCTTGATTGTTTCCAAGTTTTGGTAATTATCAATAAAGCTGCTATAAACAACAGTGTTCAGGTTTTTGTGTGGACATACGTTCTCTCTCGTTTTTAAAATTTTTATTGGAGTACAGTTGATTTACAAGCCTGTATTAGTTTCTGCTGTACAGCTAAGTGAATCAGTTATACATACACATATATCCACTCTTTTTTACATTCATTTCCCACATAGGTCATTACAGAGTATTGAGTGGAGTTCCCTGTGCTACACAGTAGGTCCTTACTAGTTATCTATTTTATATATAGTAGTGTGTATATGTCAATCCCAGTCTCCCAATTTAGCCCTCCCCCCCATTACCCCCCTGGTAACCATAAGTTTGTTTCCTGTATTGTGACTCTATTTCTGTTTTGTAAATAAATTCATTTTTACCATTTTTTTAGATTCCACATATAGGCAACATCATGTGATATTTGTCTTTCTTGGTCTGATTTATTTCACTCATTATGACAATCTCTGGGTCCGTCCATGTTGCTGCAAATGGGACCTAATTAAACTAAAAGCTTTTGTACAGCAAAGGAAGCCATACGAAACAAAAAGACAACCCACAGAATGGGAGAAAATATTTGCAAACGAAGCAATTGGCAAGGAATTAATCTCCAAAATATACAAACAGTTCATGCAGCTCAATATCATAAAGACAAACAATCCAATCAAAAAATGGGCGGGAGATCTAAATAGACATTTCTCCAAAGAAGACACACAGGCAGCCAAAAAGCACATAAAAAGATGCTCAACATCACTAATTACTAGAGAAATGCAAATCAAAACTACAATGAGGTATCACCTCACACCAGTCAGAATGGCCATCATCAAAAAAATCTACAATCAAAAATGCTAGAGAGGGTGTGGAGAAAAGGCAACTCTCCTACACTGTTGGAATGTAAATTGGTACGGCCACCATGGAGAACAGTCTGGAGGTTCCTTAAAAAACTAAAAATAGAGCTACCATATGATCCAGCAATCCCACTCCTGGGCATATATCCAGAGAAAACCATAATTCAAAAAGATAAATGCACCCCAGTGTTCATTGCAGTACTGTTTACAATTGCCAAGACATGGAAGCAGCCTAAATGCCCATGGACAGAGGAATGGATAAAGAAGATGTGGTACATATATACAATGGAATATTAGTCATTAAAAAGAATGAAATAATGCCATTTGCAGCAACATGGGTGGACCTAGAGATTGTCATCCCCATTTTGAGGCTTTAACGCTCTAGAGCCTGACGCTCATTCCTTCTGTAGCTTTCCCAAGAAAACTATTCTTAGGAAGGTTACCAGTTGACCATGTAATGGGCCTTTCCCATTTCCCACTCTCATTCCTTTTAGACAATTTGACAAAGTGGCTGTGTTTACTTCTCACAGGATCTTTTTATATTAGTTTTCCTCTTATCTGTCTTAGTCCTTCTAACTCCTTGATTCTTCCTTTTCCTCTTGCCCTCAGCCGTAAGGTATCTCAGAGTCAGTGCCTCCGAACTCCTCTGCCTTTGTAGCTTTCCTTTAGAAATCTCACCCACTTTTTCAGCTACAGTTTTCTGCACTATGTTTATGAAAATCGGATCCATTTCTGCAAGTCTGCCCTCCAGCTGCCTAAAATTAAAACCATGTTTCCCACCATTCCTCTAGTCTCTCAGAACTCGAGTCTTGCCTCTACCTTCCTTTATCCAGTGTCAACAGATCATGTGGATACTTCTTTTCTCCCTGTCCCCTCAGGACCTCTTTGGGTTTGACTTCTGTCCCTTTATATCTGAACGTTGCAACATATCCAGATTATCTTCGTATTAGTCATCTATGTACCACGGGCAGATGAATTCTTACGTGATACCATTTCTCCTGTGAAATGAAATCTTCCATGAGTTTTGCACTTTCTAGGGAGAAAAATCCCAAAACATCTGTCACCAGTCATCAAAGACATTCCACCTTCTGGGCTGCACTCCCTTGCATGAACTCCTGCTTCTGCCTAAGGTAACCGCATCCTCTTCTCCTCTACCACCTCTTTCTGTTTGTTCCTCTTTTATCCTCATCTGCACACCTGCACGCCTGGGGCCTTCTCCACGCCTGCTCAGGAGATGTAGACTGGGAGACCCGACCCCATCTCATACCCTTAGCTTGAAGTGATTTTTCTCTCCACTGCCCCCTTGAAGTAATCAGTGCTTCCATTTTTTCAGCATCTACTGTCTTGCGCCAACTCTTCTGTTTGGACAACTGGCGTTCTTAATCTTACATTATTATTTAACCTTTCTGAGGCGATTGTATACTCACCCAGTTGAACTACAGTGTGTTTCTAAGGTCAGAGGCCATATCTTGGGTTACTTTAATATCACCTAAATTGGTTGGCAGGTGCACAGTGCTTAATACACTTTAATCAGTTCTTTCTTCTTTATCCTTTTGTCAGTCACAGGAATGGTTGGGTGCTTCATAAGCAACCAGAACAACGATGTTGCGACCTGTGTCAAATTCAGAAATAACCAAAGTAACGAAACTAGCTGTGCTTAGGTTTGCCTATTTTGTTAATATAATAATATCCCATAGGTGTTTCTGCAGGAAAACTCGGTAACCTCTTGGGTCAGTGCTACATGAAGCAGTGGAAAGAAAATACCAGTGGCTGGCGGTGGGAGAGGAGGGAATGGTGAATATGAATGCAATTAATGTAAATGATCGTGTTCAATTGTAGAAGGCCTGGTGCATTTTGGAAGTGCTTATATGGTGGGTGCATTGCTCTTTGTCTAATTCTGTTGGTAAGTGGGTGTGTGATATTTCATATATCCCTTGCCGGTCTCCACAAGCACCTTTAGCCCTGTGGGTACTGATTGATGTGTTTGGCAGCTCTTGGCCTGCGATGCTAAGTTCTAAAATAATGTGTCTCTGCATAAGCCAGTAAGTCATTTCCTGGCTCTTTTGCCTTAAAGTCCTCCAAGCTTCTTGGCCTTCAGTTTTGGCAGTGAAAGGACAGCCTCTACAGCCGTCTACAGATCAGACTGTTCTCTGGTTCAGTACTGAGTCCATCTATTAGATACCATTCCTTTTGATTTATTTGGTGTCTACTTAAAGAAAGACAAATCAGGCTTTATACACACATACCAATCCATAAATCCATTTCTTTTAAGCACATTATTAAAATAGAGATAGCAGTTACATTTAATTACCACGTTGAAGTTTTTCTAGCATTTGAAGTTTTACTCTAAGGGAAATGTAAGCTACATTTTCTCCTTAGCAATTGCTTATCACCTTTGGGGTCTACTTTATGCCATTTTCATTGTGCCTGTGAACCAAACGATGTAAAATTTTGTCCTATTCAAAGGAAAAATGGTGCAGCCCAGTGAGCTATAACCCCTTCTTGAGAGAACGCTGAATTGTAATAGGTCCAATTTGGGGTGACAGAATGCCCATATTACATACTTTAACTTTGCCTCTGTTTTCAGCCTAAATGAGGCATCATAAAATTAATGCAACCAGAGGCAGTAAAAGCGTTTGAAGTAATTCTTCCAGTACTCCAACTTCTCCACAGAGCGCACCAAATAAAAGGCATTAGCAGTGTGACTAATAGAATAACTACCAATCAGAATGTCTGTCAATTCATGAAATTTTCAGCGCCATCCATACTAACAACTAAATCAAAGTATTTCAGTTCACATATTAAAAGTTGGGAACCTTAACACACCGTATACTGAATGCTGAAGAATAATGTGTCAGACTTACGTAGATGCAAAATGAAGTAAAAAATTGAAGCAACTATCAGGGTAGCTCAGGTCAGAGCAGGCATGTGGAATCTATAATACGTGGATGAATGTCAGTTCCACAATATAGGTTGTTGCTGCTCTGTAGACATGATCTAAATCCCCCCCCCATAGCATTATTTTTATTAACCTTTTATTTTTTTAATTCTTATTATTTTTTACATTTATTTATTTTTGGCTGTGTTGGGTCTTCGTTCCTTCACACGGGCTTTCTCTTGTTTCGTGAGCGGGGGCTACTCTTGGTTGTGGTGCGCGAGCTTCTCCTTGCAGTGGCTTCTCTTGTTGCGGAGCACGGGCTCTAGGCCCACGGGCTTCAGTAGTTGTGGCACGTGGGGTCACTAGTTGTGGCTCGCGGGCTCTAGAGCGCAGACTCAGTAGTTGTGGCGCACGGGCTTAGTTGCTCCGCGGCATGTGGGATCTTCCCGGACCAGGGCTCGAACCCGTGTTCCCGGCATTGGCAGGCGGGTTCTTAACCACTGTGCCACCAGGGAAGCCCTTTGTTAACCTTTTAAAATGACTTCATCTTTTTTTCTTCTACTCCTTTCTACCACTTCTTAGCACACCTGTTATTAGTAATTCTCTACCCAATGCATGGAAAAGATGATGGTGAAAGCATTAGAATTGTTGATTGATGAGTTTAATTACTAAAAAAAAAAGTGTGAGAGAGAATATACACACACAGATATACTCATATTTATAAACTTATAAAATGCATGCTATCAACAATAACTAACTGTTGAAAAGCATGAAATAAAACAGGGAAAAAGGAGTTCCTAGAAGGTCTGTATTGCTTATATTCTTATCCCAGCAAAGAAATAGCACTTTAAGAATGTTTTATTTTTAAGTTATTTTAGTCTTAAATAATTTTAATATTTAAAAGTTGCAGAAATACTATAGAGAGTTCATAGATCCCTTTCACTCAGCTTCTGTATGCTTTATATCTTAAATAATAATAGTACAGTTGTCCAAACCAAAAAATTACTATTGGTTCAACACTATTTTTTTTTGCGTTACGCGGGCCTCTCACTGTTGTGGCCTGTGCCGTTGCGGAGCACAGGCTCCAGACGCACAGGCTCAGGGCCAAGGCTCACGGGCCCAGCCTCTCCGCGGCATGTGGGATCTTCCCGGACCGGGGCACGAACCCGTGTCCCCTGCATCGGCAGGCGGACTCTCAACCACTGTGCCACCAGGGAAGCCCTGGTTCAACACTATTAATTGAACTGTAGACCTCATTTCAATTTCCCTAGTGTCTCCACAGTGTCCACTAATTTTCCACAAATTTCTCCAGAGATGAGGAAGTGATAGACACATCTGCTTTAGCATCCTGGCCCTGGATGGGTCCTGTGCTCAGACTGTGTTGGGCCTGGGCTGATGCAGGGTCCAAAGAACCCATCTCCTGTGGGACCCAGGAGACAACACCCAGGCCCATTCCATTTTCATTCACCTTCTCTTCCACTTTATATTTTATCATATAAATACATATTAAATATAAAAATAAATGCATATTAAATCTGTGTATAAAATTATTATGTACGTTTACTTATTTATCTTTCCAGATTATTGCAAGAACAAATCTCAGGGAAAATAAAAAGGCTACTATTACTAATTCTCATCATCTCCTTCTCTTTAAAGAGCAATATTTAATTGTATCAGATGTAGGGTCCAATACGGGGCATATAGTGGAGAGCTAAGGAGAAAATCGTTTCTGCTTCTCATTGAATGATTGCATCTGTATATAAATAACCACAAGCCTGATGAGAAGGATAAATGCAGAGAATAATGAGTCTGTAGTATGGACATGATGTAGGTTGGTGAGTCAGGGAAGGTGCCCTGAGAGGAGCTCTTTGAGCTGAGAGCTGAGGATGAGTAAGAGTTAACCAGATGAAGGGGCGGAGGGCCTGTTGGGGCTTCTATAGAAAAGGAAGAACATAAGCAAAGGCACCAAAACTGAAAGGAGACCAGGGTGATGGGATCACAGAAAGCACAGATATTGTTGGAAAGTGAAGCTAGAGAGGTAGGCAGGGGCCCGATCGTGGGCATTTAGGCTGTGTTGAGATCTGGGTCTATTTGAAGAGCAATGAAAAGCCACTAAAGGGCTAACAGAGCGAGGAAAAAAACAGGTTTGCCTCTTAAAAAGATCACTATGGTGCTAGTGTAAAGAATGGATTGGGGGAGGAGGTTTAGGGAGTAGTGCTGGTAGGAGAGAAGAGTGGGTTAAAATGGATTGATGGCTGTGGAAGTGAAAAGTGGGTAGGATGTAGCAGACGGACCTGAAAATGGGTTGGATGTGGGGAGAGAGGTTCAGTCAAGGATGATTCCTGGGCTGCTGCGTTCTTTAACGCTATTGTGGTTGGTGCCATTTACTGCCCAAGGTGATACTGAGGGAGAAACAGATTATTTGGGGCTTTTCTGGCATTGAGGGAAGGGTAGAGACGATCAAGTCTCTTAATCTTGGTCGTGAGATCACATGAGCCTAAACTGAGTCATGAAACTCCAACTTCCCATCCATATGTGGGAATCTCCAGGGTTCCCTGTTATTACATAATCTCCTGCCTCTCCAGACCTGCCAGCCCTTGGCACCCTGAACAATTTGTAGTTTTGCTATGGCTATTTCTACCCTTCCATGCCTCTTCATATCTTTGGATGCCCCTTTCCTCTTCCATAGCTGAAAACTTTTCCTTTAAAACTTACCGTATTTATAATTCAAGGAAAAGTCTTTGTCTGCTCCAAAGCTTTATCCTGATGACCTTTTTATCTGCTCCCATGGCCAGCTATCACACTGCACCCTGATGGCCAATCATTTGTCTAAACTCATGCCGTGCTATACGCTTCCTGATGTCAGGAATCACGTTTTGATAGATGTAATATCCTCTCCCCTAACACAGTTCACCATGCTTAAGAGCCTAGAAGTGTCTGGCATAATAGATGCTCAAGTAATATTTGAATTCATGAGTAAATACTAGGTATGCAATAAATGTTGCTTAAATTAAAAATATACATGTTATATATATATATATAAAGTATATACATTGCTTTGTCTAGTAGAGGAAAGATTGATATTGTCACACAACTGACTGTCCCAATTACTGATTCCTTTTCAGGAATTTATTGATCTGTGTTCTACACCTGCCTTGATATTCTAGCTCATCTTTCCCCAATTTTTCTAAGAAACTCTCCCTTCCAGGCATATCTTTTTATTCACCTCACACCTTCAATTCACGCTTCTCTTCCTGGAGTATCTTCCTACCGTCATTCACTTCTGATGATGAAATTTTTACTTTTCCTTCATGCCCAGCTTAAAGGTCTTCTCCTCAAAACCTTCTCTGTTACTTTACAGTTTGAATTAATTCTAACCTCTTCTTCCCTCCAATAAAACTTGAAATCCCTTTTAATTTTCCTACCCTATTTTATGGTAGTTGCTCCCTCTTTATTTCACCTAGACTGCAAGCTGCCTGAGGGCAGAGATCCTGTCTTAGCCCACAGTGCAAGACTTCATGGGTAGTAGCTGTTAAGGAAAATGTGTTGGATTTAGTTAATATTGATCAATTATTGAAGCTCTAGGTGCTCTGGAGGTGCTCAGTAAAATAGCTCAGATTTGTAAATCTAAAATATTTTATCCTTTTTCTGCATCTTACTGCTTAACAAGTATTTATTATATGCCTACTCTGTATTATGCATTTTGCTAAGCTCTGAGGATGCAGTGGTGACTTAGACAAAGCCATTGCCACCCATCCTAGAAGTTCTGGTCTAGTAGGGAAATAGGGCTAATGCTCCAACAGTTATTTATTGGGTGCCCACTTTGTGGCAGGTAAAGGAGTTAATGACAGTGAGTGAAAAGAGAAAAGCTCCCTTGTCCCCTTAGAACATATCATCTACTTGGAGAGGCAGACAAAATAAACTAAACGTACAAACAACTGTAGTCTTTAGTTAATGTGTGCTAAGTATCCTGGGCTGTGAGACCTTGGAGCAAGTTGGCCTAGACCTAGAGGTTTGGGACAGCTTCTTAGAGTTGAGCATTCCCTAACCAGGGGACAAGGGAAGAAGGAGAATCTTCAGTGTCACTGCCACAGAGAGAGCAAGTGGGGATGCTGGGAGATGAACCTGGTATTAATTAATGTGATGTAATTATACCAAGCAAATGTTCCCATTTTAGAATTTCTCATTCTGTTGATGTGTAGCAGAAATACATGTTTTTCCTTTCAAAGCACTACATTTTTAACAAAATTTATACTGTTAAAGTGAACTGTGAAGAAATGATCACATTAATTCTGTATGATGTTTAAATTCAGCCTACTCTTCTGAAAATATCATCAATGGCTCTGCATAGAGAGAATTAAATAATGGGAGGGAAAAAGAACTCTTAGAAAATATATGGCATCCCTAATGGTCATCTAATCAGTGACTTGATGAAAACTGAGAATAAAAAGGGCCCACTTAGTTTAAATAAGTGTCATGCTTATATTTTTATTTGGTCAAGTGTAGTGTAGTGTGTGTGTGTGTGTGTGTGTATTATGATAAAAACATCCAAACCAACCTGAATAATCATGAGAACTTGTATTCAGTACAACTGTGTGTAAGAAGGCAGCAATACCAAGAATTACTTTAAAATTATCTTTCATGTGATTCTACATAGGAAAATTCTGATTCTTAAGAATAATCGTGGAGTTATTTAGAGATTAATCTTTGCTTCCCCAAATGGAGTAAACTGAGTTGTTAAAGTGTATATTTTGTCAAATAATTGGATCAATTTATGGATGAGAGTACAGGCTACTCATTTTATTACATAACAGAAAAAAGTGGATTTAAGAATAGGAAATATGTATATATAATAATTTCTTATGATCTTGTAATGAAAATCTCTAATCTTACTAGATGAGTAATTTGTTACAATAAATATTTTATTGGTCTTTGAAATAATAACTTATTCTGATTTTTCTCACTTAAGCAGCCTCTCTAACATATGGGGCATGAGAACATGAAACGGCTCAAATATTATTTCAGGGTTGCAACTGGGTGAATGAATTTTGAGCCTGGGAAGATAAGAAAAGGAACACCTTTTATTTTTTAAGGGAAAGGTTGGTCGGGGCTGAAAACCCTAAGTCTGTTGTTGATATGGGGCTAGGGCTGGAGATAGAAATCTGGGAGTCATTGTTATATGGATGGTATCTAAGGCCTGTGGATGGGACGAAATCATCAAGGGGGTGAGGGGAGCTATTTTGGAGACTCCTTTATCCAGGGAGTGAGCTGAAACAGGACAGAGAAAGGTCATGGGAAAATGATCCCCAGGCCATACCAATATTTAGAGCTCAAAAGAATGAGAGGAAGAGACTTAGGCAAAGGGAAAAAAAGAAGAGTAAGAAGGCTGGAAAAATGTCACTGATGCCGAGTAGAGATTTCAAGAAAGGAGTGATCAGTTCTGTGAGTCACTGTGGAGAATTTGAGAAGATATGGACTGAGACTTAACCAGTAGATTTGAAAACATGGAGACCATTGATGACCGTGACATCGATGGTTTCATCAGACACGTGTGGTCCCAAACTGGATTGGTTTGGGTTCTAGAAAAAATGGGAAGTGAGGAGGTAGATTCATTTTGCCATCAAAAACTTACATGTGTTATATTATGTGTTGAAATGGTAACACAAATAATGCGGAATTTTCATGAAGAGTTAAAGGGAGAACAAAGTATATGACTGTGACTCTATTTCTGGTGAGTCCCCGAAGGCTTAATATTTAGCCCGGTGCCAATTTTAGGCCAGGAAAACCAGTACATTCACTTTGCATCTATTTATACTATAGAATGTTCGGTCGGGCTCAAATAAATGCTAAGTCTTGTTAAGGCCCCTGGTGCTAATTCACTTTATTGCATCCTCTGGGGTAGTGGGGAGGGAATATACATGAGTTTATAAGTATTGGTTGATAATCTGCAGGAAGACAGGTCAGACATACCTGTGTCCGAGTTCTGAGTTTGCTTTTCTCCGTGCAACTCTGGCAACTTATCTAACTCTTCTAAACCTATTTTTCTCAAAGATAAAATGTGGATACTAATGATATGAGGAGAAAATATGGTAATGTAGCTAAAGAGCTAAGCATGGTGTCTGGCACCTAGTAAAGGCTTAGTAATGGGGATGACTTTATTCCTATGGTTACTGACTTGCATGGGATACAGCTGAAATACTATCCAATTTAGTAAACGGAAGACAGGTCTTCTAATAAAGAAGACAAAATGAGGTGCCAGAGAGGAAGTCATACCTTAGAAACCAGAGTATTTGGTTCATGTTACTGTATGGGTGTTTATTTCTCCTTGCTATTTCCTCGCCTTCAGTGAAGTCATATAAGCATAGTAGTCGAGACTGCAGGCTCTGTAGAGCACATTTATCTCAACCCCCTGGAATTAACTGGATATTCCAGTTCCATCTTCCCATCCTTTCCGATCCAATCGGCACTGCTAATAATAGCTAACATGTATTAACTGCTTCCTGTGTACCAAGCACTGTTCCAAACACTTTAAAACTATGAACTCATTTAAATCTCACAGACCTAGGACGTGGCCACTATCATTGCCTCCATTTGTGCAGAAATGAGAAAACAGAAGGGCAGACAGGTTAAATAACTTGCCCTAAGATGACACTGTTGGTAAATGGTGGAGCCGGAATTCAATCCCAGGCAGCTACACAGTTTGTACTCTTTACCACTTCATCCTGATTCCACTGGGGGCTATAAGATTGGATTTAAATTGTCACAGCTTTTCTGCGGTGGGGATAGTAAAAAGGTAGGATGGGTGCCCTTCCCAGCAGTTCATCCGTGATCAATAATTTGCGTTGGGGATGGAGATTTCACATCCCACCGCCGGCCACCAGCCATTCGGATAGGTTCAGGAAAACATTGGAAAAAACCAGACCGGTCATATTCTCTTGATTAACTATAAATGTTAGCCATTAAAATACAAGATTGGAGGGTCGGGTCCTTTAGTGCTTATACCGAAAGAAGGAAGAATCATTTTTGTGTGAAGGTATCTAAAAAGTTCTCACATGCTAAGCAAAAAAGCTAAATTAAGCCTTGTGTTGGGTAAAATTATAAACATGCTGTCTGCCTCAGATGAGTAAGTGTATATAAATAGAACAGTTGGTGTACATGACCTTAATGTTATAGCTTCCTTTTTCTGTGTAATGTAAATTACCAAATGCAAGCATTTCCATCTGACCTAAACTGTCAGTCTCCGAAGAGCACATTGTAGGATTGAATACATGTTATACAACAACCAAGATTGCCCTTTTCTTCAGCCTGGTGATTTTTTTTTTCCTTTCCATATCCAGCGGTTAGTACTAAGGCCTGAAACCCTTACTTACAGAACAAAGTGGCTTAGCAGTAATCAAGCCTGTGTGAGGCTAAGAGAAGAATAATGAACATTCCCTGCAAGCTTCCTGCCTAGATGCAGGTGCAGGAATCAGGAGGTCATGAATAATGCATGACAGGCAGATTAGATGGTGGTTTCTCCTACTGGGGTTTTGACTTTGCTACCTGCCTAGCTGCTATATGTGGAAAGAAGGTAGACGAAGGCAAAAAGTGCCACAATCTAAAGACAGAGCTCACAGAAACACTGCATATTCTTTTGCAGAAATGAAATTGGGGAGTGGCTGAAATGCAAACCTTTACGGTCTACTTTATCAGATAATGTAAGCTCCAGGTTATCAATTTACTCGCTTTGGGAAGGGAAAAAACCTTTCTTGTTTTACCATTTCAAGAAACCTTATAATTATTTGGTCTTACATACACAATCAGGAATTCTTTGAAGACTGTTAAACAGTTAAGAAATTATCAACTTACAATATTTGATCTATGGATCAATGAAGTTTTGCTAAAAGATACAATTACTTAGAGAATATTGTAATTATACGTTAAACAGACCCATTTTTTCCCACTGATGTATGTATGCAGTGAGAAGCATCCGTACTTCTATATCATCAAACTTCACCTGGTGGAATTATCATGACTAGAAATAGGGTTAAGGTGGAAGCAACATGCCGTAAACATTTGAAGGATGCAGAGTGAATTAAAGAACTGTGAGTATGTGGGCTATTACTCCTGCACATTTTATTTAGGCAGTAGGATTCTGACACCCCATGGGGTATGCAGGCAAGGTTCACGAGGATTTCCTGCATTTTCCCTTAGGTCAGGGAACTTTAACTGGAGAGACAGTTTGGGGCTCACAATTCCATTTTGATGACTGTGTTTCAAACAGACAGACTGAAAGAAAAAAGAAAACAAAAAGAATGAGACTTGCTACCTTGTGTATAATTCTTACGCATTTTTATTGGGTGTTTGTTCTCTCTCTCCCCAAATTGGGGCACTGGAATATGAGCTGGCTTTCATTTCTAGCTGAGTCTGTCATTTCCGATAGGCCCCCCTGTGGCGGGATGCCAAGACCAACAGGTGATCCTTGTAGCTGCAAAACAGCAGGAAGTGGGCCGTGCTTGAAAGAGACAGTTCACCAGAGGGGCTGTCTGGCCTCTCTCCATCTTTCTGCATCATCAACAACCCCTCCCCCATACACAGCAGAAAATCTGTGCTGAGCGGCTCAGCTGCAGAATCCATTGAGAAGTGCTGTGAGGAAAAGAATGTTAATAAGGGATGTTGGAAGAAATAAGCCTTCTGAGTGCAAAGTGCAGCCTGGCTCTGGGTTTACGGAAAGACTGCATTTGGCCCTTCTGAGGGGCTAGAACTGTACTGTCCGGTTTTTTTTTTGTTTTTTGGGGTTTTTTTTGCGATACACGGGCCTCTCACTGTTGTGGCCTCTCCCGTTGCGGAGCACAGGCTCCGGACGCGCAAGCTCAGCGGCCACAGCTCACGGGCCCAGCCGCTCCGCGGCATGTGGGATCTTCCCGGACTGGGGCACAAACCCGTGTCCCCTGCATCGGCAGGCGGACTCTCAACCACTGCGCCACCAGGGAAGCCCTGTACTGTCCGTCTTGAAATGATTCTCACTCGCTGAACAACTATGGAGAACTGGGATTCTAATCAACCTTGGGGCTCTTGGTTCTAAGTGGACTTTAAGACCAATTTAAAATCCCCATTTTTTCTTGTCTTGTAAATAGAATAATGTCTGAGACATAAAGAGTAAAGATAACACAAGCTTAACGACTGCCTAGATCTCACAGGTACCTAGTAAAGAAAGATGGGTACTTTACTAGGAAGCGGGAAGGTGTCCACAAGGACAGGAAGTAGAGCAAATTGTGCTGCCAGTAAGTGACCCACAGAGAGGTGGAGGTTCATGGAGTTTCAGCAGCTGTAGCTCCTGATTGGAAGATATTAGCAGTTCCTAGAAATTTCAACTATTTCCAGTGGAGGACTCCAACCCTGGAAGCTTGTAAAACAATATAGTCTTTACTATCTTTTCCCCATAATTTAGCTAAAGGTTTGAAATGACTGTTTTCTTTAAAGCCCGGCTGGAGAGTATCACATCTAGAAGACCTTCCTCCTAGAAATAACTATTCACCTTTCCTTTCTCCTCCATTCCCACAGATTCTGTGCCTGGACATTTGGATGAAGTTATTGTAGGGGAGGAAAAAAAATTTTTTTCCTCCACCCTCTCCTTGTTTAGGGTCTGGGGGCCTGCAAATTAAACTGACAAAAGATAGATTAGCAAGAGGAAAAACAATCCAAAGTTTATTTACACATAAAACATGCATGCATACATGCATGCAGGAATACTCAGTGGTGAGTAACTCAAAGGGGTAGTTAAAATTTGAAGCTTATATACCATTTTAACAAAGGGTAATAAATTGTAGAGAAGTGCCTTGTCAAAAGAAAAGGGGGTCTGGACGTTTAGCGGGGGCTAAATTTTAGGAAGGTGACTAGGAAATGTATGGGGGAAACTAATGGTAAATAAGGGTTGTTTATGCCGGCTCATCTCAATACCATTTTTGGTGTTAAGAGTTGTACATTGTACTCTGCTTCCTGGTATGGGGCGGTGGGGTGGGGGGGGCAGGGAACGCCTTTAAAAATGAAAATTTCCTTTACAAAAGGGAAATGTATGCCCTGCTTTTAGGCATATAAAGGGAAGGTAGAGAGTTCCTCCTCCTGTTTGTGTCTGTGGTTGCCTTCAAATGAAAATAATCCTTATGCGTCAGTAGCATATTTTGGGGTGACGTATACTGATCCCCTTCATTATCTTGCTTTTCAGGGCTTTAAATCTGGAAGTTGACTGAGGGAGTGTATACTTAGACTGTCTCTTCGTGTCCTTCTTACGGAAACAGGTAGCAGAAAGGGCTCACTGAGGGCCAGCACCAGACCTTACATTACCTTTATGCACTCCTAAACCTGGCAAGGATTAGGTAGGCAGCAGTAACTTTTTGTTGGACTGAATGAATGAATCAACTTACTAAAACTGGTCCTACCTTTGGGGGGTCTTCACAGTGAACATCGTGACAAACACTTTGTATGTTAAAAGTGGTGCAGAAGGAAAGAGAGAGACTGACTGCTGGTCTGTAGGCATAGGAACTTAACTGCATCCATTTACTAAGAGGTGCTCAAGTTCTGGGTCATTTTATATTCAGCAAATCTAAAAGAGATCATTTATAAGCCAGATCACTTTTTGTTTGTTCATTTATAATCAGGAAAATGCTTTTTCAATGACTGGATTACTCTCATCTCTTACAGGGTACATCCGTCCCCAGTATCAAGGGTCCGGGGAAATCGAATGAATAATCAGAAGTTTGCTTGGTGAGTATAGAGTCTATGTGATGAGAATTTATAAGTCTTATGGGAATTTTTAATAGGACTATGTTAAAAGAGAATTATTCCTGCTTTCTCTGTAGAGAATACATTTCTACTGACTGAACTACATTATTTCCCTTTCCTTTGGAAAATTCTAAACAAACACGAATAGAGTTCCTTTCCAGCCAAATCGTCTTCACTCACCAAAAACTGAGTGCAACGTTTTTTTCCTAACAGATATGGCATATTTCCAAGGATTATCAACTGTTACATTTTTAAAGAATGTTTTCCATTTTTAGAAGACACTCACTTTTTTAGTAAGATTTAGACAACAACTCGGATTTTTCTCAGGTACCAGCTTCTACTTCTCATGAAGATTTTCATAGTAAATTAATCTATTAAATTAATTATGATGATTACTGTTTAGATGCCCTTTTTATGACCTTAGCCTTAAATATCGAGGGATTTGTCCTTTAATTTGGGGAATACAAAGATCTTCTTTCACTGACTAGTTCTTTTTTTTAAAACATCATTATTGGAGTATAATTGCTTTACAATGGTGTGTTAGTTTCTGCTTTATAACAAAGTGAATCAGCTATACATATACATATATCTCCTCCCTCTTGCGTCTCCCTCCCACCCTCCGTATCCCACCCCTCTTGGTGGACTGACTAGTTCTTGAACAAAAATAGAGATGGAACTTATCAGATATGACCTGAAGAGTTATTTCAACCACAGAACATTGATTACTGATTGCTTAAAGAGGGAATTTAAAGTGTTTCACAAATGTTTCGTATGAAACAAACGAACAAAAGTCAATGTAGATTTAAAATCTATATTTGTTTACGTTACTCCATTCTCCAAAATTAACCTTTCCACACATAGTGTATCTTCAAAAAAAGGAAGGAAGGAGCAAAGGAAGGGAGGGAGAGAAGTAGGGAAAAGAAAAAAGAAAAAGAAAGAACTGATCTGTGTACTGTCTTACTTCAAAGGTGAATGGACTTCACAGGTCTCCATTCTTTTACTTCATTGAATTGCGCTTAGAATGGGATTTTGATTAAAAACTATGGCATTTTTTTAAAATTTTAGGTCTGGGAAGATGATTACCAAAGATTGAGCTTCCAAATTAATTTTACTCCTAAATCAGGATTATTTTTAGACACAAAATAATGAGTCTTTGAATTTGAATAGTGCCTAACCAGCTTGCCTCCCTTCCCCCATTAAATCTAATTAACCCTCACAGTAGCTTGGTGATGTTAAATATTACGCTTTTCTTTTTCACAGAGTGGGAAATGGAGTACAGAGGAAATAGCCATTTGCTTACACACTCCCTAAAAGCTGGGGCGTCCCTCATGGTTTCTCACAGTCACTAAAGCATTACCGTTCCCTGTCAAACCTGGAAAGCTGAGAGGATAATAATGCTGATTACCATTACATAAAAGGAAAGGGAGAAATCAGGCCCTTTTTTGACTTCATGGAACTGATATTCCTTCTTAGTCCAAAGCATATTGTGCTAAAGAAACTTTATTACAAATAGAGAATAGGAGCTGTTCGAGTGAGTGACATAAGCTAATGGGTAGAGTACCACGCTGTCAGGTATGAAATCCAGTTTCTACACCTTATTTCTCAGTGGCTAAACGTGGAACACCGAGTACATAACACATTTTCTTTCCTTCACTTTTCCTTTCTGGAGTATTAGAATAACAGTAACTTGTTCCTACATAATTCATAGCACAGTATTTGGTTAGTAAGTTTAAACCACTTTTATCTCCAGAGAAATAATCCATGAAAAACAAACGGGATCTTTACTACTAGGCTTGAGAAAATTCAACATTTATTTATTCAGCAACATTTATATACACTCTCAGGCACTAGATTACAAGGATAAATAAAATATGCTTTCTGTCTTTATGGGGCTCACTGTCTTGTAGGAGAGGGGTGTGTGTGATGCCTCACATATATAATATACAATATGCCATCATATAAATAATATTTAATAAAATGTGGATAATGCTCTAAGAGATACATTCATAGTATAACGTTCAGAGGAGAATGTTATCAGCTCTGTTTAAGACTAGTTTGGGAGTGAGCAGTTGGGAAGGGGAAAAGTACAGGGGAAGGAAGAGGATTGTCAGAAAACCCATCCCCAAGAAGAAGGTTTTTGAGCAAAGACCCAGAATTAATAGGAAAAGCAGAGGGTTGGCACAGCGCTTCCTTTATTGATTGAAATACATATACAAAGACCTGGAGACATTTCTAAATTATTTGGTCATGTGTTTAGTTAAAAATCCTATTGCATATGCTACCTTGAATTTTTTCTTATGTAAATACTATGAGGCTGGTGTATGGAAATAAATCACCCAGCTAGGAAGAAGCCCAGTGAATCACCCAGCATCTACGTCTACTTAAGTGATAAACTCTCGCTATTTCTTTGTGAAATATTGACTCTGAAAATTCAGAAGTTTTAAATACTCATGCTAGCCATGGATATGAAAGTGATAGTTGCTCTCCACAAAATAGAAGTTTGGGATAGTTTATAGAATTAGATGGCAAGTTCAGCACTAACTTGGTTCCGGCTTGAGTTAGATCCGCAGACATTATATGTGAGTGATGTTGGGTGATTCTGTGAAGCCAGCAAGTGGTGCAATCAGTTAAAAAATATTGTTCATCACATAAAGCATTAAACCTCAGTAAAAGATGAAAAAGCTTGAACTTGTAAGTTATGCCTAGGAAATGCATGACAATTGGTTGTAAATGTCAACAGCTGTGGTTGAACTATCAAAACCACTGTTTATTATTGAGTAAAGATGGCTTAAAATTGTAAGTAGTGTTTTTCTTTGCACAATGTCAGTACAAGAGGCAGCATCCATCCACTGGCCTCATTCCTGTGGCAGCATTTCCTTTGGAGTTGAAGAAAGGTGTGGAAAAGAATGTCTGTTCAAGACAAACAAACCTGCTGGAATGGAAAGAAAATGTGGTTAAAAAAATATACATAACCAGGAAGGAGCTGAAAGCACCAGACTGTAAAGGGTCCAATGACAGATGTTAGGATAGAGCCAGGTCTGTTATAACTATCTGCTAACTTTTAGGATTAAGAAATGGCAGTAAGAACCTCTTGCAAGATCTATTAGCACCCCAGTAGAGAACACAAGATCACCGGACAACTCATTTAATATTCAGTTAATCGGAGGTAGTAATCCAGACCGGACATAAACTCTATCAGAATGGCTCTCCCCTGACTGCCATCCCGCTCTAGTAATATTTGTTGATTGGAGGATTGATGAAGCCTTTGAGGTTCAGCACATGAACTTCATTCTCTATGTCACGTGTCACAGCTCTCCTCTTTTACACCTTCCTTTGTCCAATGTGAACCTTTTCAAGAGCATTTGGTATTTTTTCTTACATATGATAATGACAGGAAAAAAATATACTTTGCTCCATGGGGGGGCAAATGGGGCAAGTCTTATTAGGGAGTTGAATGTACAGATAGGCTTTTCTTCTTCACAGATCTTTTTGCTTGAAGCTCTTGTATTCTGATACCAAACCCACAGAGAGTGGCTGTTTCCAAGTCGTCTTTCAGCTCTTTTATTCCTAAAGCTATTCTAGAAATCTGGAACCTGTGTTTGGTGTGTAGGTTGAACCAGGACAGGGAGGGGCTTGGTGGGGAGTATCTCTGAACTGAACGTCGAAGTTGATCTAAGGCTCCAAGCTTGCCAGGATCAGTGGGAGGATTCCAAAAACATACACGTAGTATATGCTCATTTATAGCTTTTCTTTCGTTCTTCTCTTTATTTCTCCTTCCAGCCTGCTCCAGTCCCAAAGTTTTCAAAGACTTGGGTGTATATGGTTGTTTGATGATGGTGTAGTCATGGTTGTACTATGCACCCAAAGCATCCATGTAGGGCTATTATGTGGCAGAGGTATGTGTCACGTAATAGACACTGTGGACTATTTATACGATAATGGAGAAAATTAGGCATTGTGAATAGGAATTGCCATTAGTAAAATAGGATTAATTTTCTCTAACCAACCGGCTGCTGCCACCACCAGTCTCAGTCATGATTCCTTTCTTACCAACATGCCTGAAATGTTACGTAGCTGTCTACAAAAGAAGCTCCAGTTTTAGTAGCCTATCCATGCAAATTGTGACACGTTCTGGGTGTGAATCACATTTCACATTTGGAAGTGAAAAAATTCTGTGTCACCAGTTTTGGGGAGGGCAGGAAGAGCCTTTGCACGCTTTGATGTTTTATTGTTTGATACGCTGTGCTACAATGAACTTAAATATTTATATGCGTATAGTTGCAAATGTTAGACATGACTTCATTGAGACTTTTTGAAGGGTATAACCAGTATGGATTTTTGTCATAAAAATAAGGACATTCCTTCGTGCTTAAACTTTTTGCCTTAACAGAGGAAGGTGCTCAAGTTGTTGATATTGGAAACCTTTCAGAAAGCTGAGGTAGAACTAACCCGTGTTCTACATGTCCAAATGCAGTAGTTATCAACTGTGGGGCTGAAAAGAAACTGTAAGCATTATCAAGTTCAGTTCAGCCTCTCACTTTTACAAACGTAGAAATGGAGGTCCAAAGACGGAAATGTGTTCCATGTCAGGTGTAGGCATAAAACCAGTCCGCTGCACTCCTGTCCAGTCAGCTTTCTGCTACGTGGCAGTTAGTTACCTGTGGGCAGAGCAAGAGAAATGCTAGAGATTAAATCAGATGGATGTTTAATTCATTACAAGCTAAGCAGAAGGCTTTTGTCTGGGAAATTCCCCTGAGATTGATGTGACGGGGGAGAGAAAGCAGGAGGAGAGAGACGCCTGATAAGGACGTTGCTTTCCATTCCAACATGTAGCAGTTGCTCCCTGCCAAAATGTGTACTCATCATCCTGCAGATCCTTGCACGCTCATTATTTATAGATAATATTGACTATGTTATTTTAATTACCAGAGCATTTCACTGCTTCTTGTTTGGTTTTTTTTCTTTTGCGGTACACGGGCCTCTCACTGCTGTGGCCTCTCCCGTTGCGGAGCACAGGCTCCGGACGCGCAGGCTCAGCGGCCATGGTTCACGGGCCCAGCCGCTCCGCGGCATGTGGGATCTTCCCGGACAGGGGCACGAACCCGTGTCGCCTGCATCGGCAGGCGGACTCTCAACCACTGCGCCACCAGGGAAGCGCCTGCCTCTTGACTTACGGGGCAAAAATTATGATACTGTGTCTGAACTTTAATATGTGAAAATTCCAGTTCCCAGAGTGCCTGCCTGGCCTTCATTTTTTTTTTTTTTTTTCTTTTTAAATCCATACGTGTTGGCAAATAAATAACAGCAGGTTGCCTTTAGATTTAATTGGGAAGCATGGTCTCTCCAGTGTTTGATAACAGATTCAGAAAATGGGCCGTAGTTTATATAATCATAAACCAGTTTGCGAGTTCTCTGTATCCTGAATTACAATGAAAAGTACTTCCACAGTGTTGCCACATTTAAAATCCCTCCAAATCCATATCTTTTCTTATGTTATAATCCAGTGTCAGCTAGTAAATTCGTTACTTCCACCACCTCCTCAAGTTTAGCTTGGTGACAGTTATGTATACTTTAAACTTATATGCTGTCTTTCAGATTGCCCTTCTTAACGACCTTTGGTCTAATTTTCTTCAATTCTCTATTACCCAGAATTTCAGCAAGAATGGTCGATAAAATTGTTTCACGTTCCTGTAATATCAGCTGATTTTTGTGTCTAGTATTACTTCAATCACAATAAAGATGATTTGGGGAAAAAGTTAAAGTAAGTTATTTTCTACAATTATTTTCTAATTATGGGAGAATTAAGGCTATAAGATCATGCCGAGCTAAAAGGTCACCACTTCTGAGACATTTTTCGATGAAAAGTTCATTAGTAATTTGTTTTTACCACCCCGCTGCTCAGGACCATATTAGTGTCTTATTGGGCATGCCAATATATTCCTTGTTCTTTGTGACATCTTCTCAGTGCCGTAGCTAGGTGTGGTACTATTGTGTATTAAAACATCTCTGTTGTATTAACTAATTTTAGCATGACCAAGAAATATTAGTTCAGTATTCAAAAGGACTTGTTTGGAAAAATCTAAAAATATACAGAGACTTAGCAACATACTTATGTAATACAGGGGTCAAAGAAGAAATTTCAAGAGAAATTTAAAAATACTTTTAACTACAGTTGACCCTTGAACAAGCAGGGGTTGGGGGCACTGACCCTGTGTAGTTGAAAGTCTGTGTGTGACTTTACAGTCAGCCCTCCGTATCCATGCTTCCCCATACACGGGTTCAACCAACCTCAAAAGATCTGCATGTACATGGACCCACACGGTTCAAACCTGTGCTGTTTAAGGGTCAGCTGTGAAGGAAAACACAACTTATCAAACTTTGTAGGTTGCATCAAAAAGCAGTGCTTAGGAGGAAATGTATTGCACTGAGAGCATATGTTAGAAAAGAAGGATCTAAAGTCAGTAACCTTTTTTATTTTATTTTATTTTTTTATACAGCAGGTTCTTATTAGTCATCCATTTTATACATATTAGTGTATACATGTCAATCCCAATCGCCCAATTCATCACAGCACCACCCCCCGCCACTTTCCCCCCTTGGTGTCCATATGTTTGTTCTCTACGTCTGTGTCTCTATAAAATCGATAATCTTTAAGTTTTTACCTTAGGACACCAGAAAAAGAAGAGCAAATTAAATCCAAAGTAAGCAGAAAGAAAAAACAAAATGACTTGTTTGTAATTCTGGGATTTGTAGCACATTTTTTCATATAATTGTTGTTTCTTAGCTTGGTTTTATATAGCTTAAGGGTATTTAAAATCCACACAATCAGGAATCATGATTTTACTGGGAAAGCTACTTAAACTACAGCTCTTTATAGTTTTGAAGTGTGTGCAGTGTACATTATCCTCCATCGTAACCCCCTCCCTGTTCAACTTGTTCAGATGTAGACCTTTAAAATAATGGTTGTGTTGTAATGAAACAGGCAGAATAAGGGGATGTAGGGAGTCATTAATGAATAATGCAAGGAAAAAACTGTCCCAATATCAAAAAAATGATGTCCCTACTGTTAGCACCAGTACAAGCTCTGTTATAATTAATGTATGAAATTAAAACAGTGAAAGATCTTATTTTATATATCTCTAGAGGAGCCTCAGTCTTTCTTAGCCTTTTACAGTATTTTTCAGTGGAGATTTTTGGGCTAAAGAATTAACTAACCAAAGCTGACTTCTAAATGTATATATTTGAAAGAATAATGACTTCATATTGGGACCCAATCAGAAATCCTAATGTGTTCTTGAATGTGCTGGGAATACCACTCAGGATCATAAATCTTAAGAGAATGCTTGGGGTACCAGCGGTTTTGTTTTGATTTGGGTTTTTCAGTCATATTTCCAATATAATCGTTCTAGCCGTGGAGATTTATCTGTATACACATGGACAGTGAACTAGCAATTTTAAAATTAAATAATATATCCTCATCTTACTATAATTTTTCTCAGCTGACCCCTAGATTTTCATAGTTTCTTAACAATTCTTAACAATTTCATAAAGTTTCTATTTATTACGTTTCTTGGTACCGTACTAGATTACCTAAGGAAGGACCAATACCCTCATAATGAATATATTTCTTTTAATCGGTTCTAAGAGAGCAGTAGATAGCGTGTGACCTATTTACCCCCCAATTAAAACCAACCCATATCACACGGGTTTTAGTCACAGCTGCTGCACATAAACCCTCAGCTAATAAGTAGCAGGAGAGCGGAGGACCCTGCAGGAATCCGCTGTCTGTAGCCATTACCTGTGTCTCAATTTTCATTCAGTTTAGTCTCCTTTATCAGGTGAGTTTCTTTTGTCGGAAGTAATGGAAACTGAGTCTGTTTACCTTAAGCAAAAGGTAATTTTGTCGAAGGACATGAGGTGGGTTATGGGAGTCAAAGGAAGAAAGAGGAGCCGGGCCTCAGGACACACAGGGAGCGGGACAGCACCCAGGAGCGAGATTGAATGAGCAGGTGCAGGCCCAGAACGACGGGAGCTGGACTTGTTTTCCAGCTCCCCGATCTCAATCAAGGAGGTCAGAGTCTGAAGAGCCCCAGCCTGGCACAGGTGCCCAGCCCTTGGCCGAGGTGGTTGACTGTCCTGTTATGACCACACGTAAGGAGGAATGTCCCAAAGGAAGAGGAGCTGCTGGTACCAAACAGTGATGGGAAAGACGGTGCTTCATAAACCAGCACCGTCCACTTGCCCTGTTATTCCGAGAACTAGAAGCGACCAGTAAAGGCAGTTACTGAACTTCACTGTTATGCCTTGGAGGCAGTCTTTTCTTATATTTTGGATGATGGAGGCACCCCTGCAATTAGTAACTAGAATAAGTGGCTTCTCTCCGGCCTCACTCTTGAATGTTCAAAACCCAAGAAGAGTGTTTAGTCAAAATAGACTTCATTCTTGAAACTTAACAGTTTTTGATCCTGATCCCCTCAACCTCTCCATTTTCCCAGAAATCCTGCTTTAAATCATGTATTTTCCAAAGCAGCTTTTAAAACCAAACACACCGGGACTTCCCTGGCTGTCCTGTGGTTAAGATTCTGCGCTTGCACTGCAGGGGGCATGGGTTTAATCCCTGGTCAGGGAACTAAGATCCCGCGTGCCACGAGACGCAGCCAAAAAAGTAGAAAATAAACAAATAAAACCAAACACACTTAAGGGCTTCCCTGGTGGCGCAGTGGTTAAGAATCCGCCTGCCAATGCTGGGGAAAACGGGTTCGATCCCTAGTCCTGGAAGATCCCACATGCTGCGGAGCAACTAAGCCCATGTGCCACAACTACTGAGCCTGCGCTCTAGAGCCGCGAGCCACAACTACTGAGCCTGCGCGAGCCACAACTACTGAAGCCTGCATGCTCTAGAGCCTGTGCTCCGCAACAATAGAAGTCACCGCAATGAGAAGCCTGCGTACCGCAACTAAGAGTAGCCCCCGCTTGCCGCGACTAAAGAAAGCCCGCGCACGGCAAGAAAGACCCAACTCAGCCATAAATAAATAAATAAATAAAAATTTATGAAAAAAACAAACACAGTTGTGAAAAGATATAAAATAGAGGAAGCTCCTCTGAAATCAATAGGGCTTGAAGTCTGCAGCCTTGGGTTCTAGTATAAATTTGTCACTTACACTAAATCGATCTTTCTGCTCCTTTCATCCCAGTATTCCTGTTAAGTGAACGAATGAATGGTGTTTCACCCAGACTATTCAGATTCGGTCTTGGGAAGAGTGCAACAGAGATAATACTCGTCATAGTATCACCTTGAAAGAAAGTGCTTCATAAACCCTAGGTATTAGCCCACAATTGAATGTCAACTTCACATAAAAGGAATCTTCTACCACCTGGGTGATTTTTTTGGCACACCCAGTAGTTATTATAATCTCAAATGAGGCTATAAGTTACTTCGACTCTCCTGGGTCCTTCTTAACTGTAACAGTTTAGAATCCTGAGCAGGTGAGTATAGGTAGGTAGGACTGTGGTTTGATATATTAGGTGAATACATGTTCCAGGAAGGGCAGGTGGTACATCCAAGCAGAAATGATAGCTTTTTAGGTTACAGATGGAGCCACTTTAGTTCAGTTTCTGTGAAGGCCAAATAAACAGAAGGGTAACTAACACTCTGTATGTTACTAATTCTGTGTGACTAGTAATTATTCTCTTCCACCCTATATTTGGAATGTCTTCATACATAAGACATATTGGGTTATATCCTTTAGAAAGCAATGATTTAAATTACCCATGGGATTAAATTAATGTTCTTGTAAAATAGAAATCTCTCCAATTCCATCTATTTTCCCATTCCTCTACTCATTGCCTTCTTTCCTTAGAGGACTGTAAAGAAAAAGAAACATTTCTTTCCTTAGATTTTGTAGTTGATAGGTCTGGAGAAAGAAAGAAAATAGCTTTCTATTATTTTTCACTTTAGACCTGAATTATTTTGTACTTTTTAATTTTTTTAACATCTTTATTGGAGTATAATTGCTTTACAATGGTGTGTTGGTCTCTGCTTTATAACAAACTGAATCAGCTATACATATACATGTGTTCCCATATCTCTTCCCTCTTGCGTCTCCCTCCCTCCCACCCTCCCTATCCCACCCCTCTAGGTGGTCACAAAGCATTGAGCTGATCTCCCTGTGCTATGCAGCTTCTTCCCACTAGCAATCTGTTTTACACTTGGTAGTGTATATATGTCCATGCCACTCTCTCACTTCGTCCCAGCTTCCCCGTCCCCCTCCCTGTGTCCTCAAGTCCATTCTCTATGTCTGCATCTTTATCCCTGTCCTGCCCCTAGGTTCTTCAGAACCTTTTTTTTTTTTTTTAGATTCCATATATATGTGTGTGTTACCATATGGTATTTGTTTTTCTAATTTCGTACTCTTTGAAGAACCCTGTAGCTTAACCGAAAGAGTTGACTGATTTCTTACAGTGCAAGTGGCTTACAATAATCTTCCCCAAACTTTACAGGCTGTGAAGTGTTTTTCTGAGAAAGAGAAGGAAGGGTGGAATTGTATTGAAGGTAGGAAGCAAAGGCCAAAGGCGAGGGTGTTGAGAACAGAAGGAAGTTGCTGCCACCTAGAGGTAGAAGTTGGTAAATGGAGGGTGTACTGTGAAAGCTCATGGAGTGATCTTGAGAGGAGACTGAAATGTTGCCAGTTGACCCAGTCTCTGCCTCTAAGTGGGACTAGACTCATTCCCTCCCCTTCCCGTTGGTAGTGCGCCAATATTTCCTATGGGATTTTGCTGACCCTCGTGGATTTTTCTATTTTTGTGGACAGTAGCCTTGTTATTGATCATGAAACTGTCTGTTAAGTCTTTGGAAGTTACTGGAAGTCCTCTGTACCATGTAATCTCAATTATTTGGAGGAGTCCTTATTATCTTGGCTAATAGAGAATGTCTTTTCCATAATCTATGCCATGTATTTCAAATGTTACCTTGGAAGCTTCTCGAAGACTACATTTTCATTGAATTTTGTGGCTGACGCTCTCCTGTGTCTCAAGAAAGCTCAGGTAGCAGGGAGACCACTGAGATGGGAGCAGAGAGCCCCGGGAATACCCTTGAGAGGAAGGGACCCGGAGAGTCCCCTGAGTTATGACTAAACCTAAAACCAATGCAGCACCAGCCTCAAGAATAATATACAATGTAGCCCATTTTCATTTTGGTTATTAGGAACTCGTTGTACATAGCAGTGACAGTTTTTTTTGTCTCGCCAGGACATTTTTAATGGAAAATCCTCCCCCATAAAGAAGCCTAGGCAGCCAGGAATGTACTGCCATGCTTGGCTGGCGGTTCTCTCTTTCCAGGACGGCCATATCGCACAAACCCAGGGGGCACTCTTCCTATTGTAGCCTATGTGGAGGGTACCTCCTGGGGCACTAAAGCAAAGCATATTGGCATGGAAAGGTGAGAAAAGATGAAGAGAAGATCTGTGTGAGTTTATACCTCAGCCCCTCTCTCCTCTCCTGAATGGGAGACTTGATTGAATGTTGTAGATCATTGTGATGACGGTTTTCAGGGGGAAGAAAAGGCTTCAGAAAATACCAGAAGACATCAGCGAGACCTTTTAGAAAATGAGGATAGCAAGCAGAGTGTTCCTGTGTTCCTTGTTTATTTTAAACCCGACTGCTGCCCTAGAACACATTAGCTGAACACTTTTCTGCCTACCTGCCTGGTGGGACTTGACGTACTTGCTTTCCATTTTTGTTCTGTTTCTTAGCTTGAATTTAATTTTAAGTTACAATTTAAGTATTTACATTCAATGTCACTTGCAAACCTGATCACTTTTGAAACTGCCAGAGGTTTTGTGGGTTTTTTGTTTTGTACTCGATAGCATCATCGCTTTTCTAGAATATTTGTGTTCATTCATTTGTTCCCTTATTCAGTGAAATTATGGCACCTGCAATGATCTGGCCACTTTTCTGCACTCTGGGGACACTGTATGTAATAAGACAAACGGGCCTGTGATCTCACAGAGCTTACCATGGAGTCGAGTAAGATAGATAACTAACAAATGTCTGGAGGTGATAAGTGCTCTGATGAAAGTGTAACGGGGGGATGATTGGAAACGACTGGAAAGCCACCCCAGGGGCTTGGTCAGAAAAAAACCTCTTGAAAGAAGGAGACACACAAGCTGGAAGATGCATGAAAAGGAGCCAGCTGTGTGGGCCTCTGGGGGAAATGGTCCAGGTGCTCGAAACAACTCACACAAAGGCCCTAAGATGGGAACACATTTGGAAAATCCAAGGAACATAAAAAAGTGAGTGGGGAGCAGGTGAAACAAGGTAAGGGCAGAGAGGTTGGCCGGGACAGAAGCCTGCAGCCTGTGGTCTGAGTGTAACGGAACCACGGCAGGAGAATGAAATGACCAGATATGTGTCTATCTGCAAGGCTCTCTCTGGCTACTCTGTGGAGAAAGGATTATTAAGAGTGAGTAGCCACACACACCCACAGGTAAATCAGACAGAAACTCTCACGGTACACCTAAACGGAGCCTGCCGTGTCCTCGGCGTGCAAACTTACTACACCTCTGTATGCTATCAACAGCCCATCATAAAATGATGCCACCTGCCCCGGTATATGTCCAGCCCAGGGCTGCTTGGTGAGACACTCAGCCTCAACTAAATAAATAGATCTTAGTACCCAAAGGCGTCTTTTCCCAAAGCACCAAGTACCCTGACCCCTTTCTTCCATGGAAAGACTTAGCACTGGAAAAGAATCTATCTGTTCAGCTCCTCCAGGCCCAGTTTTCTTCCTGTTCTCCACCCACACAGCCACCCAAGCCAGAAGCCTCACAGCAACTTCAACTCTGTCAAAACCAACATCTATTTGATCACCCAATCTAGCATTCCTCTTTGTAAATCTTTCTTGGCTGTGTTGGTTCTTCTTCATCCCACCTCTTACCTGAAGTATTAACCTGAGCTCCTAATGGCCTCCTTGGATTCTGATTCTTTCTACTCCCTGCTGTACTCAGCCTTCACCATGCCTACAATGATGTTTGTAAAATGCCAAGGGGATTGCCCTTCTGTACAACTCGGCCAGTGCCTTGCCATCGTTTACATGTCCCCCAGAGAGTTTAAGGAATGTTGTCCAAGTTTGCACAGCGAATTTGAGCTGGGATTAGACCTTCTGTCTCCTGACTTTGATGGTTTCCCTTCCACTTTTTCATGGCTGTTTCCTGTTCCTTATTCAGTATTTTTTTAAAAGTAGAAATACTCAGATTCAGAGAGCAACAAGAAATGTGTTCATGTTAGAAACATCTTGAGACATTACTTACATCATCTCTACCGTTCCTCTGCTTATAATTGTTATACTCAACAAAATAGTTGAAGGATAATTGTAGAATACTGACCTGAATTTCAGAGATTGGGGGCCTCATCTGTCACTCTCTTAATTATCTGATCTGGGGCAAGATTGAGTCCCTCATGCCTGCTCTTGCCTATATATTTCACAGAGATGATACGAAAATAAATAGAAGAGATTTTGTAGGAAAGGACTTACTGCTCTGGAAGGCAAGCTGCTCCAAAATGCCTCGGTGGTATTTTTTTGGTCACTGTTCACTTTTCTCTTAAATGTAACCTCCTATATTGGTACTTTAAAAATACATATGTTTGACAGCTTTGCATTTCTCTTTTTGTTTCCACAATCATGTAGTTTTATAAAGGATTAAGATTCCAGTTGTTACCTCCACCTGACTTTTCCATTTACACCCTTTCCTCTGATCTACTTGATTCTGAATTTAATTATTAGGCTTACATTAACACCCTGTCTCTTTGCTTTCTTCCTGCCTAGTAGTTCTTCCTGCCTAGTAGAGTGAAAAGAGCTTGATTAATAAAAGCTTGCCCTTTTATATTTCCTCGTAATTAGTCTAATAAAAAGGGGTCATCTCCTGGATGAGCTTTGTGTAGGTAATTTTTTTTAATTCGTTGTCCTTTGGGTGTGCTAATTCCATGAATTCCATGACTTTTTTGTGCCTTGTGTATATTGATGGATTTGAAAATCAAGCTTCTTGTTTTTATCGCCACACCTTCAAAGACGCAGACACCCACAAACATCACAACTCTGGAAATAGGATTTGGAACGAGATTTAAGTGGTGGCTCTGTGGTTTAACAGGATTAAGGCATGGGACATTGTCAGATGAACAAAGAATACATATCTTTTCTCTTTTTAATCGATTAGCTAACTCAACAGGTCCTGCATTTTAAGTGGCACCGTGCAAGAATATCAAATCCATGTTGGTGTGAAGAGTTAAACCACTTATCTTCCCAAGGGCTAAGAAGCTGGACCTCCCCAGGATCATAGCAGTTGTGGACCCATGGTCCCAGAGCGCACACCAAAAAGGGCCTGCTGATGATAATAAGGGAGGATCGTTTACTCTATAGGAAATGTCCATCAAAGCAAATCTAGGGCTGTAATTGGCCACAGAGGGAGATGTGGCCTCGGAAGTACTGAATGTAGATTTCTATTCTCCAGTAAGTTTTTAAGGCCTTTAAAATTGACCTGGGATGAATAAATATAAAAACAAAAATCCAGGCAACTCAATGGATAAAAAGCACAGGCTTTAAGATCAGGGGATGCTAGTTCAGGTCGTGTCCTCTGCATTTATTGGTTGTTTGGCCTTAAGCGAGTCATCAGATTCCTCACCACCGTTTTCCTCAGGGGTAAAAATATAACAAAAATACCTCTTTTCTAGAGCTCAGCAAGTTAAAATTTAAATGTGTGGATTCAGGTTAACGATCCAGCTGGAACAGGATTGTGTGTGTTAGTTATTATTTTTATTAAATGCCAACTCCTAATTATGTCCTCCCTCAAAGACAATCGTCTAAATATCATTTGTGTCTGACTCTGCCTTCTATGTGGGTTATGTACTTACCTCCTGACCAAGGGGACCTGATACAGAATTAGAAATGGGCCCTGAAATCAATAATTTGCTCTCAGGCATGCCTGGTTATATTGCTGGTAAATAATTCATCCTTTTGTGGTAGAAGGTAGGTCTCCAAAGCGATTCTCCACAAACTCCTCATTTTTAACACTTCTCTCCAAACGGGAACAATGAAGCCTGACTTCCTCAGGAAATGGACTGTGTAGTTGGTTAAACCACCTTTCAGTGATATTTTACATTCTTAAGCTTTTTAGAGTTTTACGCATTTTCATACATATCATTCCACTTGTTCTTCATAACAATTCTGGGAGATATCTTAAAAGATATTACTATCTTCATCTTTAAAATGAAGAAGGGCAGAACAGAGTGGGGATTAAAGCATCAGTCTACTTATTTTCATGTTGCAGTTACCACATACTAACTGTGTAAGCTTAAGGCAAGTGTTTTAATATCTCTGGGCCTCAGTTTCCTAATCTATAAAATGGGACTTGCTGTCAATCCTTGTGCCGTGGTTATTGTGAGGACTAAATGTTGTGAGGACCTAGAGAACTGTAAGAACAGTGTTCGGCAGACTCAATAAATATTGACTATTAGTATTTTAAGGGAAAGCAAACCTAATTTGTGCAGGACCACAGCTAATATATAGCTAGCATTAGTTATCTCATTAATGTCTAGAAAGTATTTTGACCCTCTTACAGATAACAAAATGGAGACCTACGTTAACTGATCCCACTATGATACACTCAGCTGACCTCAGTATTTCCACTGCATCCCTCCTGTTAACTCTTCCCTTACCTCCTTTTTAAATGTTCATGTTTTCCAAAGTTCCATCTCATTTTGCATAATCTTTCTTAATGATAACAGCCTTCTCCACGGTTTAAGTCCCCACCCTTTTGCCAGTGACAGCTTGGATCGACCACTTCCTCCTCTGTGTGCCCACCAAGTCTTTCTGTCAAAACCCTTGAATGTGTATGTGCTCGAGCGCGAGTGTGTGTGTGTGTGTGTGTGTGTGTGTGTGTGCACGCACGCATGCGCGCCTCTCTCTTTTAGACTCGAAGTCTCCGGTACCTTACAGAAGGTCTGGCCCATACATAGCAGGCACTCTGGAAATCTTAGAAGAAGGAAGAAGAAAAGGGATGGGGCATGGTTTTAAACTGAAGTGTTCTAATCCTCCTAGAATACTTCCCGGAATATTCTGGAATGTTTTAAGAGTTTTCCAAGATTTGCTCAATTAAAATAATCTGCTTATCAGAAGTCTGACTTATTCTGAGTACGTACTCTGTGCTAGTCACTGTGCGAATCCCGGGACTATAAAGGTATCCTCAAGGAATGTCTGTCTTTGGGGGAGATTTCAAACTCTCAAGAATGAGTTAGCAAAATTACGTTGTTGCTGTGTGTTGATGGTCTTTTGTAAAAATCATGTCTACGCCTCAGCAACTTAACATGTTTAGATATCGCATCATGAGTTGGCCCTGGGCGTCAGCACTGTTTGAGCTAGTGCAATTCATGCATAGAAATTATTTGCACTTTTTCGTTTCATTTCAAAGTTTTTTAAAAAGTGTCTCCATTGTCTCCTTTTCCTAGTGTGGTTTACCACGTTTGTAAACTGAAAAACAATTGAACTAATACAGTTCCATCACTGTTTGCCCACGTGCACATATACACACTCCTGATGGTGGTAATGCAGTATTTTTGTTTGTGGGTTTTATCTGTGGATCTTTGCCAGCCTGATACTTCTCCACTCTATTGACATTGGAATGTCATTAGAATGCTGATTTCTCTCTGGGTTTAAAGACCCATTTTGAAGGTGTCAGGCATTCAGTAATAGACTTTTGCCTGGTGTAGACTGCCTGCGTTACCTACCTAGTCGGACATTACTATCCTTGAAACGTAAAAACGATACGTCATTTATCTCATGACCACTAATGTTGTTCCGCTGTTATTGATTCAGTTGTGTAGTGGCATGCCCTTGACTTGCATGCTTTCAAACTGTTGGGCGTCTTGAAAATAGCATTAAGTGAAAGCAGAATCATGGCTCTTATTGCCCGGAGTTGTCTGAAACAGCATTTGCTTTTACAAGTCGGTGATTGTCAGTAGATCGGGAGGCCTCTGATGGTGGAGATCGTAGATGTGAAGCACAGGTGTTGACAAAGGAGCATTTCCTTCTCTTCTTGCACTTGGTACTTCGGCTTAGTGTGTGAAATATAGTAATTCTTGCATGCGATACTTTCATAAAATATGGAACCACTTGTTGTCACAATCTGGACATAATATGTCCTTTGTTAGATACATGTTGGGGATAATAATAATTACAGTTAATATGTATCAATATGCATGATTAGGATTAGATTGGTCAGAGTATGTCCTTCAGCCCTCATTCCAGTTGACCTGAATGTCACATGATTTAGTCACTGGAAGAGGAAAACCAAAGCCTACTCCCTGGCTCCTGACCCAGACCCCTTCATGGTGAGCTCCTTCACACCTTCACGATTTTAGTCACAATGAGGCAAGAGTAGTGACTTTCCTACATGAAACATATCCTTTAAACGAGCGTGCATTTGCAGTGTACATTCTTTTATGTCCCCAGGGGCTCAAGAACACATGTCCAAAAATAACTCCGTACTGCAGATGATTTATGGTAATGAGCCATATTTTTAAAATGAATACAAATGTAGTGACCGCAACTTCTCCTAACTACAGAATGAGTAAAATGTTTATTCTCATTAATAACTGTCATTTTAAGCGTTCCTAAAAGTGACTGATTCTATTATCAGGCTTTGGTCCAAAGGATGTAGCCGGCTAAAGCTAGAAGGCTCTGTGCCTCTAGGTGCAGCTGTCATCTCTGGATTTAACACCAGGATGCAGAAACATCAGCATTCTTCTTTCTTTTTAAGTAATTAATTTATTTTATTGAAGTCTAGTTGATTTTCAATGTTGTATTAATTTCTGCTGTACAGCAAAGTGATTCAGTTATACATATATATGTTCTTTTTCATATTCTTTTCTGTTATGGTTTATCACAGGATATTGAATATAGTTCCCTGTGCTATACAGTAGGCCCTTGTTATTTTTCCATTCTGTATATAATAGTTTGCATCTGCTAATCCCAAACTCCCGATGCTTCCCTCTCCCACCCCCCTCCCCCTTGGAAACCACAAGTCTGTTCTCTATATGTGTGAGTCTGTTTCTGTTACATAGATAAGTTCATTAGTGTCATATTTTAGATTCCACATATAAGTGACATCATATGGTGTTTACTTTTCTCTGTCTGACTTACTTCACTTAGTATGATAATCTCTGGGTCCATCCATGTTGCTGCAAATGGCATCATTTCATTCTTTTTTATGACTGAGTAATATTCCATCACACACACACACACACACGCACATGCACACGCACACGCACACGCACACGCCACATCTTCTTTATCCACTCATCTGTTGATGGACATTTAGGTTGTTTCCGTGTCTTGCCTATTGTAAATAGTGCTGCAGTGAACATAGGGGTGCACGTATCTTTTTGAATTGTAGTTTTGTCTGGATATATGCCCAGGAGTGGGATGTCAGCATTCTTTATTTCTGAAACACTAGCCTTCGTTGAAGGTAAACCTCAACCAGCTACATTCAGGAAATAACAAACTCTAATAATGTAGAGGGACACACGCACACATTCACATATATGTGTATATCCATACCTGTATGTATATCGATCTCACCCTGCAGTCTTATTTCTTAATACCCTGGTACAGGTTTTGCATGTGATGAGCATCCTGTCGTCATGCTAGCCTTAAGCAGCACATGCTGCTGTACTTTCCATTCTTGCATTGCCCTTCGGTGCCTACACACCTGCTCCTGCAGCTCTGGGGCGTTATAGCAGTTCTTCCTGTGCTCCCTGCTCTGGTGTAACTCCCATTGCTGCCACCACCCCTCCCCATACTGGACGAGCTCCCGTGTAGCTGACTCAGGCTCCAGGTGGTCCAGCACAAAGACCCCCGTCACCGGGTCTCCTCTCCTACCACTGATTTGCCAAAAAGGGTTTTATAAAAACTTGTCTTGAGAAGATCCCTACTGGAGGGGGCCTATGCTTATCCTTTTAAATCCTTTTTCACCCATTCTCTCATGGGAAACTCACAGTCAACCTTTGGGACATTAACATTCAGTATCACTGAGCACATTTTGTCAGTGATGAAATTAAGGGTCCAAAATAGAGATTCAGTGATTCGTTCTCTGTAACAAGCCACTGTGGAACAGAGCTGGCACATTGAGATCTCAGTCCAAATTTAGCACTGGATCTCCTAACCCATGCTGCCTAGAGTCAGCTGGAATTCTTATTTGTGGAAGGAGAATTTCAAAGCAGACACATCAGCTCTATTTTATTTCAGTACAAAGATGCCACAGATCTTGGCATTTGGCTTTGTTTGAAGTATGGAAAAATATTTTGTAGAAGTGGGAAAGATGAGCTTCCAGATAAACATGAGAGGTCACAGAGGTTCTTGAAACGGATTTTCAAAACCTTTTTAAAGGTATAGATTAGTTTTCTCTCTGAAATGCTTGACATACAATCCTGCCTCAAGGAACTAGGGAATTACAAGAACTCTCAATGTACTCTGTAGTCGTCTGATTTTTCTCCTTTTTTTTGGACACCACAACTTCCTAGAAACCACCATCATGGTTTTTCTCATCAACACAATGGGACTTTAAAACTAAGGTGAGGGCTTCCCGGGTGGCGCAGTGGTTGAGAGTCCCCCTGCCGATGCAGGGGACACAGGTTCGTGCCCTGGTCTGGGAAGATCCCACACGCCGCGGAGCGGCTGGGCCCGTGAGCCATGGCCGCTGAGCCTGCGCGTCCGGAGCCTGTGCTCCGCAACGGGAGAGGCCACAACAGTGAGAGGCCCGCATACCGCAAAAAAAACCCACACCAAAACTAAGATGATTATTCTGAAATTATTCATGATTCCGCAGCACACTGTTACCAAAACGATTTTTAAGATGTACTTCTTGGATCAACTTTTTCTAAATAGAAATAAATGCACATAAACCTATGCATATAACAACATACATATCTCTTGGTAGTTTTTCAGAAGCCATTTCAAAAGAAGTTTCCATGTAACTTTAATGGAATGAGACAACATTTTTTCTAGTACTTCTCCCCCGCCACCCCTCTTGATTTCTAAAAATATTCAGCTTGTTAAATAATCGTATAGTAAGTCTTTTGGCAAAGCTAAATTCTCGGGTGTTTTCTGGATCTTAAAACAGGGGGCTATTTTAAGGAATATAGCACTGATCAGACAACAGAATTTAAGACTGCATAAGAAGAGTTGGTCCTGCAGGAAGTCAAGATAAACCCCTTCCGCCAACATTCGGCAAGAGGGAGTGGTAGTAACAGCACATGCAGTCCTTAGATAATTCATAGAGGAATATGCATCCTCCAAATTTGCTCATAATCTTTTTTTTTAATATCTATCTATCTATCTATCTATCTTGGCTACGCCGGGTCTTAATTGTGGCATGCAGGGTCTTCTTTGCCACGTGCGAGATCTTCATTGTGGCATGCGGGATCTTTCAGTTGCGGCATGTGGGATCTAGTTCCCTGACCAGGGATCCAACCCGGGCCCCCTACGTTGGGAGCGCAGAGTCTTAACCACCAGGGAAGTCCCCATATCTGCTCATATTCTAAGCTCAGATTTTGGAAATGGAGCGTAGCCAGAGCTGAAGAAGTCAAGGCTGATGTCCTCAACCCATCTGAAATGTAACAGGCTACTTCCTGCCTCGTTTAGCAACTCTTCTTGTAAGTGGAGAAACTAATGGAAAGATGTGGGATTTTCTTATGTAAGAGAATGAAAGACCAGAGGAGGGTTGAGACTCAAGGCTAACTTTTTTCTTTATGCTCAGGAGAACATGACTATACTATGGCTCTCCCAGACTTAAGGTGGTGATGGAAAGAACTGAGAAACAGTCACTCCTTTGAGCAGGGGGAAGCTGAGCCATTTCAGTCCCTCACCGGGAGAGGTGACTATTGTTTCTTCTGGATGAACTGTTTTCTTAAGGGAAAAGCAGATTGGAATGCTGAGCTCTCATTTGAAAGTATACGCGCTGCCATTTCATATCCTCAGTGCTAAGAGGGTTGATGTTACTCACGTTCTACTGTTTGACCTCTTTAAGGTTGTTTAATCTGCCTGAGCTTTATTTTACTCATCTGTAAAATGGGAGTGATAATGCCATCATCTTAGAGTATTGGAAGAACTAAATAAAATTATACACGTAAAAGAATTAACAAAGCATCCGGCAAACCTTAATTTGTTCTATAAATGTTAGCTATTTTGAGCTATTATGATTTGAACACACAAAAGTTCAGTGAAAGGAAAATTTCTATTTGTGATGCTCTAAGTAGAGACTAAAATCCATATACTCTGTCTTTTGAGCTCAGGTTTGACTGGAGTAAAGCTAGCAAGTAATTTCAGAGATTTGGTTCCGTTCTTAAAATTTTCTGCTTTTCCAAGTGAAAAAATGTGCATGTTCCAAAGAATACCTTAAATATTCAGAAATATTCCCTGAGTCTAATGACTGTAGCAAGAATCTGAAATAATAAGCACTGCCTTTGCTTCTGTCACTTTTTTTTTGCTTCTCTTATACCTGTAAATATCCAGCATTTCATTAAATTGACCCTGTTGGCTCTGCTCAAAATCCACAAAATGAGAGAACCGTCAGCAGGTTGGGCTTGAAACTCACCATGTCAGTAGGCTTTCCAGCCACTTTTCAGAGGTCAGTGTGCATGGCCGCAGGAACATGAAGGCTCTTGTCCCTTGGTGGCCTGGGGTAGGTGTGCAGCAGATGACAGAAGGGGACTGTCACAACCCCACTTGCTGCTGAACCCCCAGAACTCAGAGCTGTGCTCACACATAGTAGGTGCTCAAGAAACGTTTGTGAAATACTGAAGAAGTGACTGATCTCACAATGACATCTTGAGATTTTTTTCAAAGCAACTAAACTGTACTTTTTAAAACTAAACTTCATATGGAATATTTAGAGAGAGAAGAGTGGTAATTGGTTAGTATAAACTTATTTTCAATAAATTTAGATTTCTTTTTTTAAAATTGAACTATAGTTGATTTACAAAGTTGCATTAGTTTCTGTGTACAGCAAAGCGATTCAGTTTTATATGTATATACATATATATTCTTGTTCATATTCTTTTCCATTATAGTTTATTACAAGATACTGAATATAGTTCCCTGTGCTATACGGTAGAACCTTATTGTTTATCTATTTTATATATAGTAGTTTGGATCTGCTAATCCCAGACTCCAAATTTATTCCTCCCCTACTTTCCCCTTTGGGCCTATTGGCCATCTGTGTGTCTTTGGAGAAATGTCTGATTTCTTGTTTTAAAGTCAACCCCTGAGAACAATGAACTTGTTGAAATTCATCACTGGAGGGACGAAGGTGAGAGTTTAAGTCTTATTATATTAGCCGTACATACTTGAAATTAAAATAATTCGAAACAGTGACACTGAAGCTCTTGCAGATTCCATGGTACATGGTTTAAGACAACTGTCATGGAGCTAAGAGAGAATGTGGCATTGGCCTAAGGATTCTAAGAAGAACTGTGATCCAGGAGATCACAACAGAAGTCTTTGCTGTTACTCCTTGTAAATCTAAAAGCAAGATTCTTATCCCACAAGGAAACCGGAATTTACGGCTTTGAAACCCCAGCTATGTCTGACCAACCCAAAGCTTTTGGGGGTCTTGGGAGCACTGTTGGTGCCACCCAGTCCTGTGGGCAGGGACCAACCCTGATAGGCTCTCTTGTGCTTGGGAGGCATCGTGGCTCCATGGCAGAGCACACCTGAGCTTTTGTCGCTCTCCTTCTGTGCTCGACTTAACGGTGCTTTGCTCTTTCTCTCCTCTAAGATGCAGGAAAGTTTCTGTTCCATGGAAACATTGTCAGGATGAACTGGAACTTTAAAAATGAATAAAACATTTTTAGAGGAAGTTTAACTGCTCCAAGGAAAGATGCTATAGGAATGGAAGGAGTTATTATAAACTTTTTTAAAAATTGGTATGTAAAAATGCTCTTAGCACTTTGAGGAGAATGTGTCCCATTTTACTCCTTATGTTTTGCCTTTGCTCCTGTAATTTTTAGGCCTGTCTTCTGGATGCGAAGATCACATTGGGGGGTGGGGCGGGGGGAGGGCTTTTCATACATGAGTTGCACTGTCTGTCAGAGCAGATTGCTCTGTTGTTTCTCCTGATTTTCCTCAAAGTCTGCCCCACGCCGGTAGACCCACACTTAATATATGCCAGAGCATATATGCTTTCACCTTGGCACACGTAGAGGGTGTATCAAGAATACTTTCCCTGATTCCTGCTTCTTGAGATAAAAGAACATATGGCAAAGAAGATCTTAACTAGTTGCTCTGAAACAGTAAATCAAGAATTGAACTCATTTAAGCAAACTAAAGGATGCATGACATGGCTAGTTCTAAATCATCTCCCATGACGAGGCTTAAGCAGGTTTACCCTGCGGCGCTCAACTGTGATTCACTCTCTCCTGTAACTATTTCTGGGAACGCTTCTTGGTACTTGGAGAGCATGCAAACAGGTCACAGGCTCTAGCTCACACAGTCCACAAAATTGAATAATTTTACAAGGTCTGTGCCCTTGTAGCCCACCAGATCAGCTCTGAAAAAATAGCTGAGTGCATATTCCGGTGCACCACCTTTTTAATTGTCACACCTCACAAGGTGATATGTTTCTGCTAAAAGGAGAAATTATTATTTGGATTTGAAAACTAAACAGCTCACTTAAAAAATACAATTATCCAAGAATGTGCTAACCCCAGGTAAATTTACAAATGTTTTGATCATTGTCAAAGAGGGTGTAATATGTTTTCTGATTATTTATCATTATCTCTGTGTAAATGTGAGAATGATTCAGAAATTATTAATAGTCCGCAGTGGTGCAAAAGTCTCTTGAGAATATCAGATAACCATAATGAAAAGAGGCATAAGTGGTGTGTTCATTTCCCCAACCTCTGCCCCTGAGCACTTTGAACTTTCTTAGAGACTTAAACTTCTTATTTTTTTTATTGACATTATGCCTTCACTTCTACATCCTATATGGGCTATGTGACATACATCTTGTTACTTTTAATTGAGATGTAATTGACATATATTAGGTGTTGGTTTGATACATTTACATATTGCAGTATGACTACCACCTCAATGCTGACACCGCCATCACATTCCATAATTATCTTTTCTCTTTTTGCGTGAGAACAATTCAGATCTAGTCTCTTAGCAACTTCGAAGTTTCTAATACTGTATCGTTGACTATATTGACATGTGTTTTTCTAACTGAAGTTTGTTTGCACACTTTTGTTATTGTCTTTGACGTTAACAACAATACTTAATCCATTCCCAGCCCAAAATTAGGGGACAGCGTGAGGTAAGATTTATTGAGGCTAACCCAGTAGCAAAGGCTAACCAAGTAGTAGGCACTGTCTTAAATGCCTTACATGTATGAATTTATTTACTCCTTATAACAACCCTGTAAGTCTGCTTATTTGTCCCATTTTATAGAAAAGAAACTGAGGCATTGAGGCCTTGTCCACAGCTGTACAGTTAGAAGAGTGAGGCTGGGTGATCTGACTCCCACACAGCCCCAAGCACTTAACCACAGACCTTCTCCCATAAGGGATGGCCAACAGACCAGAGTTTACAAATAATATAATCATAAGTGAAAGCTTCATGAAATCATCTTGGCTATGTTTATCATGGTCTTTTCAGCTATGCAGCCCTTTAAGGGTAATCTTAACACCCTGGTTAACTCCCTCAGCACTCGTCGATTCTGTTTTAATCACTCCATAGCTGCTTACATTTGGTCTTTTGTTGTTGTTTTTTCATAAACATAATGCACATTGACTTACCCATATTTTAAGTTCTAAAGATCAGAGACAATGTCTTTTACTATTTGTCTATTTTCCACAAGAAAAGACATGGAAAAACAAGGATAGAGTAAGCACTGAAAAATGTATACTGAATGAGGTGGATTTAAGAAAGTTAAATAATTTGGTTTTTATTCAGCTATTTTTTACATCTGCCAAAATGTGTAATCTTCAGATAATTTGGTATCATTGGTTTTCAGTCACATATTAATGCGAACATGCATTTGGCCAATTTGGTCATCTTCTGAGAGACTCACAGAAATTTCTCCAAAGGAGATGCCTAATACGTTCTCACTGATAATATACATATTCTTTAACTAACTTCTTGCTGAAAAACAAAAACAAAAACAAAATCCCAGGTTCCAGATAAAGCTAAATGAGACAATTGCAGATATTTCCACAAATGCCTAATATTAATGCACAGAATTAATTAAAAAGTCAAAGCCTTGCTATTCTACATTAAAGTATATCTTTATTACCCAATAAACAAGGAAAATTAAGCTGGTAATTAGTTTGAACTTTGTATCTGATTCACAGATGTCTTCTGATAACTCATATTTAATCCTGCAATGTCGTTGCCAGTAATACATTGAATACTTATTAGGTTTATAGGCACATCATCTTTTTGAAGGGTCTCAGAAGTTGTCCTCAGGTAATCTAGATAGGAGTCAAAAGAAAAAATACATTGCGTTGTTTGGAAAATAGGATAAGAAATCTTAGAAACCAGTGATACATAATCCTTTTTGTTAGAACATGAATTTAATCTTAGAAGTTAGTGTGTAATGAAGAGAACTAAAAACTCAAACAGATAATGTTTCATCTATTGCTCTAAAATTTTTTTAAGAAATGAAACTCTAAATGTCATATGCTGGAGTATAGCTATTAATATGTAATTTTCCCCTGGGAAGCCCTTCTGTTTTGGTCACTGTCTTTATAATAAGCAGCAACACTTTATGTTTCTGCTTTACTTTCTCCTTGAATGAACCCAAACTTGCACCAGTGATGTCAAACAAGTCTGAACAGTGGATCACAACATACCAGTTAATCCCGCATGGCAACAACCCATCTGATAACCAGCCCCTATATCGTTCTTCGGAAGCCGTAATACACATCACGTGGAGATTTGCACCTTCCCTGTAACATAAGCACCACTAACGCTTAGAAATATATAAAGTTTCTGCTTGACAATGTGATCTTTAACATACAGGCACTCATATCACCTGGTACTATGTAAACCTGTGGAAACTATGAGATAGTGAGAGAAATCTTAAAATGGTGAATTTTCTAGTGTTTGAATCATTTTACTGACTCTTGGAATCAGACAGTCTTAAAGTATTACAGTTTATATTGGCAGCTGGAAGAATCAAATGTTTATTATATTGATAATTAACTCTCTGAGTTAGGAGCAATAGATTGTAATTCACAGAAACTCCAGGCTTTCTGGAGACATTATCCTTAATTACTATCTCTAGATTATGAAACAGTTCTCACACTACACATCCATTTTCCCTATACATGAGTTGCATTATGTAGGTTTTGATGGCTGAAAGTAGGTCCTTGAATGGAGGATCCGGGGGACGTGTTAGGGGCAACTAAGGAATTTCAGTTAGTAGGGCTTAAGTAGACTAGCAGGCTAGTAGACTTGTCTTGATGCATGCATGCTTGGAAGCATGCGTCATGTTCAGGATAGCTTTGGAAAGAGTGGAGGTGATTTTTAAGTAGCACCACTGGTGGTTATTAAGATGGGAGTAGAACTTCACGGGGGAGGGACCCAAAAAACTCGGTGCATACAGACCAAAGACAAGTAATTTGTCTTAGCATTCAAAATCTTTACCAAGACTGCCTGCCCATCCTTACCTCTTACTATGCGTCCCTACCTCACCCTTAGTCTCAGTTTTCCCATCTGTTAAATGGGGATAGTAGTGTTAACCTCATAGGGTTGTTCTGAAAATTAAACAGATAATCCATACATAGTACAGTGCTTGGCATCGGTTATTAAGTGCTCGATAAATATCAGCCAGCATTCTTCTTCTTCTACTCCTGCAGAAGTAAACTCTGAATTTCTAGTAGACTGCTTTACCCACGTTTGACCAAATACCCCTCATTCCTTTTTATCCCTGGGCCAATGCTCAGGTGATTCATCCCGTCTGGAGTGTGACCCTCTCCACTTCACCCTACGCCTCCCTTCTCGAATTCCCACTCAAAGTCAGGGTCCTGCTCAAATCTCACTTTCCCCAGGATGACGTCCTAACCACCACAGCCCCCAGGGGTGGCTCCCATCTCTGAATTCCTCTAATGACCACGAACAGTCTTTGGAACACCAGCTTGTTGTCCCTTACATTGTCGGGTGTCTTTTAAATTATATGTATAGATATGTGCCTTGTCATACCACTTACTAAGCCTTAAGGTAGAGATTGTTGCATCTGATGCCCTTGGGCCCCCAAATCGCTGAGTAGGAGGTCTTGCAGAGTGGCCTAGTGGAATAAGTAATCGGCTTTGGAGCCAGACAGCGCCTGGTTGGGATTCCTGGCCTGCCACATCCTTGCCGTGTGATCTTGGGCAGTTTACCTTTCCTGAGCCTTAATTTTCTCTTCTGTAAAGTGCAGACACCCTATAGAATTTTTTGAAAATTAGTGGTAATATGAATCAAGCACCTAGCACAGTTCTGGGCACAGTAAATGCTTCATGATATTGTTGTTATTATACAGAATATATATCAGTAGCTACTGCTTACCTGAGCAGTAGAGAACAGCAAATGCCCACCCTTCTCCCCGCCCCCAAAAGAGGAAAAGACATATATGTTTGAAATTTCAAAGAATATTTTGCCATTTCTAATGAAAATAACAAAACAAGTAGATTAAGCTTCTTTATCTTAACTATCCCAAAGTATTAAACCTCTGTGAACATGTAACCATGCATTCCTTCAATAATTAATGCCATGATTTGTATGGCACTGTTGTAGGTACTTCAGATGAAAAAGTGATTAAGAAAAATCTAAAAGACACAGCAAACTAGTGAATATAACAAAAAAGAAGCAGACTCACACATATAGAGAACACACTAGTGGTTACCAGTGGGGAGAGGGAAGGGGGGAGGGGCGAGATGGGGGCAGGGGAGTAAGAGGTACAACTATTAGGTATAAAATAAGCTATAAGGGTATATTGTAGAACACAGGGAATATAGCCAATATTTTATAACTATAAATGGAGTATAACCTTTAAAAACTGGGAATCACTATGTTGTACACCTGTGACTTACATAGTATCGTACAGCAGCTATACATCAGTTTTTTAAGTCTTTAATTAAAGACAAGAAAGAAAAAGTCCCCACCCATATCTCTGCTGAGAGAGATGGATGATAGATAAATATACTATATAATGTTAGGAGTGATAAGCGACACAAAGGAAAATAAAGCAGAAGACAGTGAGAGGGTGGGGGGAAAGGGGGTGGGAGGGGACATGTATGTCCTCTCTGAAGAAGTGACATTTGATTAGAGCCGTGGATTCAGTGAGGCCAGAAGCCATATGGGGAGAAATAGTTCTAGGCAGAGGAATAGCAAGAATGAAGGCCCTGAGTTGAAATGAGTTTGACATATTCCAAGAACAGTTAGAAGGCCACTGTGGCTGGAGCAGGAATGATAAGGTCTGAGAGTTCCTAGAGGGGCCTTGTGGGTGATAATAGACTCCGGGCTTTGTTTTCAGTGAAATGGGAAACCGCTGGCATTTTGATAGGACACTGTTTCTTTATTAAGAAGACTATGAGAGAACATTTTGCAGCCATTAGGATGGCTATTATTAAAAAAAAAGTCAGGTGTTAGGATGTTGAGAAATTGGAATCCTTGTGTCTTGCTGATGGGAACGTAAACTGATGCAGCCTCTGTGGAAAACAGTTTGACAGTTCCTCAGAAGTGAAGCAGAGAGTTACCCTATGACCCAGCAACTCCACTTCTGGGTATAAACCCACCAAATTGAAGACAGGGATACATGTACACTGGTGTTCACAGCAGCAGTATTCACAATGGCCGAAAGATGGAAACAGCCCAGATGCCCCTCAGTGGATGAAAGGATATACAAAACGTGGTAACTACATGCAGCGGAATATTATTTGGCCTTAAAAAGTAATGAAATGCTGTTAGTGCTACAAAGTAAATGAATCTTGAAAACATTATGCTAAGTAAAATAAGCCAGACACAAAAGGACAAATATTGTATGATTACACTTATATGAGATACCTAGTTTAGGCAAATTCGGAGAGACAGAAGGTACAGTAGAAGTTACCAGGGACTGAGGGACCAGAGGGTGGGTTATTGTTATATACTGGGAGCAGAGTTTCTATCTAGGGTATTGAAAAAGTTCTGGAAATGGATAGTGGTGATGGTTGTACAACAGTGTGAATGTACTTAATGTCACTGAACTGTACACTTATAAGTAGTTAAAGAGTAGGGCTTCCCTGGTGGCGCAGTAAAAAAAAAAAAAAAAAAAAAAAAAAAAAAAAAAAAGACTATGGGGGGAAAGGGTGTGGAAGCAGAAATTCCAGTTAGATGCTGTGGCAGTAAGCCAAATAAGGAATACAAGGCTGTAGAGATGGTGAGAAGTATTCAAATTCAGGATGCATGTTGAAAGTAGAGCCAGTAGGACCTTGCTGACAGGTTGTAACTGGAAGAGGATAATCACAAAAGACTCGTAGTTTTGTTCTGAGTCACCAGGAGAACAGTAGTCATTTCCTGAGATAGAGAACACTGGGGAAGGAGAGAGTTTGGGGGAAAATATCACGTATTCACCTTTCAACATGTTAAATTAGATATCTAATGGACCCATGAGTGGAAGTTCAAGATGTATGAGTGTGGAGCTCAGGGAAGAGAGCCTGCAGAAATAAAAATGGTTGGGTGACATGCAAAAAGATGGTCCATGCAGCACACTCTATGAAGCATGGGGGCGAATGTGATCACCCAAGGAGTTGAAAGAGAAGTGGTCAGAGGCCTGAGCTCAGGGACCCTCCGGCATTCAGAGGCACATACATGTGAGGTGCTTTTCACTAGTATTAGCAAGTTTCTATTAAGCACCTCCTCTACCAGGCACTGTTGGAGGTGACTGGGACAGCAATGCCTAAAATAAGGCAGCCCCGCCCCCGCTAATATTATCTATTGCTCTTGGGCGAGTTACTTGACTGAACCCCAGATTCCTCATCTGTAAAATGGGCTTAATCATTGAGGTTCACACAAAGTGAAACAACGGTAACTTGAAACATTTCCTGATTATCCACCTGTTTATACAAGGTGTTTTATTTTCATAACTCTAATTCATCTTATAACCCTGCAAGGTAGGTATAAAGTTTAGGGAAGCTGATAAATTTTTCTAAGACACAGCTAAAAATTCATTTTCGTTGGCAAGATTCTTACCCGGGTAGTTCTGAACTCACATCTTTCAGTCCATCCAATATTTCAAGCCATTCTAATATGTAAAATACTCAGCAAGCTGCCTGAGGCGATAGTAAGTGCTTCAAAATGCGTTTCTTTCATCCCTTCTTTGTCCTCCCCTCCACTTAAGTGAGTCTCTTAAGTAAGTCCTGAAAAACAAACTCCTATAATTAAAACCAATCAGAAAAGCAATCACTGAGGTCATCAATATGTAAACTGCCAACTGTAAACTTAGTAATATTCCAAAACGAATTTAATGAATGTTAATTGACTGAATAAACAAAAACTGTGCATTTGTAGTCTAATTTTCTCTACAAAGTACCTGGCCTTTAGAATTTACAGATTGGACAGCATTTAATGAAATTCCATTACTATTAAATTAATTTTATGAGCTTTCTTTTATAAACTGCATTCAAGATATCCCTGAAAATACTACCTTAACTTTGTTTATACCACCCTTTTAAATTATTGCTTGTCTGGCAAATGAAAAGAAAGTGCCACTCGGCTGTCTTTTTTTTATGATCATTATTTATTTATTTTTTTGGCCGCGCTGCTTGGCTTGTGGGATCTTAGTTCCCCGAACAGGGATCGAACCCGGGCCCTTGGCAATGAAAGTGTGGAGCCCTAACCACCGCCAGGGAATTCCCTCTGCTGTTTTTTAAACATAAATCTATTGTTTATACGTAGATTAATTTTAATCATTAGTGCCTCCTATCTTGCCACTCTTCCTGGGGACTCTAGGATGGTTAAGGACATTATTATTATCCTGGTCACCCAGGCTAAGCTGCTGGGGTCATTCCTCCCTCTCCCTTATCTGCCATCATCCAGTCAGTTACCAAGAACTGACAGATCTACTTCTGAAGTGTCTTGGAATTGGTCCCCTCTGATTCAGATTTAAAGACAGTACTTTGGTTCAGCTTAGAATCCACTGATTAGATGATGGCAGTAAATAGCTCTCTAACTGATAAAGGCTGATTCACTAATGAATCCTATTTTTATAAGCCAGAAGTTTCCTCCCAAAACTAAAAAAAAAAAAAAAAAATCCTGACACTTCCAGGACCTACAAAATACGGTTCCTTATAAGGGAACACTTAAAGCCCGTGGTATCTGGCTCTGGTCATCCTGTTCTTGTCTCTTCTGCTTTTTCTTTACCACTCACACATTCTTTTAAGACCCACAAGTCAGTGTCCTACATTAAGCTTGCTCTGTTCTTCTCAGAATTAGACACCTTCTCCCTTTACTCCCATAGCGCTTTATCATTCCTCTCTTTATCACATATCATTTCTACGGCTTTTATAATTATGATTCACATACATAAGTTGGAGCAATTTTTTATTATCGTAACAGATGGCACCAGGTTCCTGCAGGAAAAACTCCTTTGGTGTAGAAAATGTGCTTTTAGGAATGCTTGGAGGTAGACTGACAGCTGAACCCCACTCCTATTTCCCGGCCAAGGATTTGGATATAACCTTAGCCCCAGGGTTTTTAGTAGGGGAAATCTGCCCCGCGTGTGCCAAGGGAAGGAGTTTGTTGTTTTTCTCTTGAATAAAGATGAGATGGGGGTAGAAGAAACCAGAGAAGAGATGAAGGAGAGAGAGAGTGCCAGGAAGATGTACACTTGCCTGAGGCTGGAGGGGACCAGTGAGCAGCACAAAAGTACCCCAAAGCATTTTATAAATACAGGAACACTAGGAAGAGAAAGACAGAGCTCCAGGAGTGCCTCGACGTCTATAGTAAAAAGGGCTACTGAACTCTGATGAGCGTTTGTGGTGGTTCTTGATGTGAAGATTGAAGAAGGTGCTGATTTTTACATCCGGATTAATGATAAGAGGCCAAGATAGCCCTGAGAATATAAACCTCCCAGAAATTTACATACATCTTTTGGGAGTGAGGGTTGGACTTCCACATGTCATATAATGGGTAAATATTTGAGTCCTTTGTCACCTGTCTGAGGCAGATAAATATCCAAATCCTACACCTCACCAGATTATAAACTCTCCGAGGATACTTTTGTATGCCCACTTGCTTTCCTATGGTGAACCCACAGAAAATATTTGTTGTTTTATTTGATTGAATAAGTAGTGTTAAGATGAAAAATACCTATACACCTGACTGCTATTTATTTAAACTCTCATCTTACGGATTTTCTCAGTGGGAAAAAGCCAAGTAAAAAAATAGCAACAGTGCAAATGATATTTAATCATCAATGAATATGGTGCATGAGACTTAGTGTTGTCATCTTGATATATTATAGGTTTTCCATCTTACTCTAGGACTGATGTGATGTAGGAGGAAGTGTAGACTGGAGGTCTTGAGTCTGTCATTTCCCAGGCATTTAACCATTCTTAGCATCTATTTTCTCGGCTGTTTCTCAGCTCTTAGACTGCCAATAACAATATCTACCCTGCCAAGCTTTCTGTAATTTTTGTGATGATCGTCTAAGTTTATGTATGGTGATATAAAAGTCATTCTTATGCCATCTGCAGTATTTGATAGTACACAGTAAGTTTACTATAAACAGCACAGTACACGTTGAGAGGCTACCAATCGTATCTAATAATACTCTGGTCCCGAGAGCTGTGGACAGCGTTTTACCAATAATGGAGAAGAGTGAAGTTAGGAAAGTAAGTGATATTTACATGATGCTTCAAAGCTTGCAAAGTTTTTATCTAACCCTTCTTCTTAAGAAAGATGGGCCAGGGCTGTACTCTTGGTGGATAGTCTGGCTCTGAGATTTTAGTGATATATGAAATTCTAGGTGAGAAGTTCTAGGCAAATAGCATAGAAATGACAGAAACATCAGCTCCATAGAAGCAGGCTAAGAGCAAAACTGAGGTTGGAAAGAAAGTGTAAGTATCAGCAAATAGGAACTTAGTAAGGAATGGCTCTTGGTATAAACATGGTTTCATGGAACCCAAGGTAAAAAAGGAGCTCAAAACGCTTCTCAACCTCTTCTATGAGACCGTCATTCCCCTGATACCAAAACCAGATAAAGACAAAAGAAAACTACACAATATCCCTATGAGTATAGGCTCAAGAGCCCTTAACAAGATACAGGCAAACTGAATCTAGCCACATATACAGAAGATTATATACCATGACCAAAACGGATTTAACCCGGGAATGAAGCTGGTTTGACACGTGAACATCAATCAATATAATACATTATATTAATAGACTTAAACACAAGACCACGTGATTATCTCAATTGATGCAGAAAAGGGATTTGATGAAGTTCAGCATCTTTTCATGATAAAAGCACTCAGCAAGCTAGGAATAGAAGGGAATTTCTTTAACCTTATAAAGAACATCTATGAAAAACCCGTATCTAACATCCTTAATGGGTGACTGAATAGTTTTTCTAAGATCAGGAGCAAGACGAGGATGTTTATACTCACCAATTTCATCCAACATTCTAGCCAATTAAGAAAAAGAAATAAAAGAAATCCAGATTGGAACAGAAGAAGTAAAATTATCTCTATTTGCAGTTGACATGATCTTGTATATTGAAAACACAAATGAATCCCTTCAAAAACTATTAGAACTAATAAACGAGTTCGGCATGATTGCTGGGCATAAGATTAATATGCAAAAGTCAACTGTATTTCTATCCACTAACAATGAACTATCTGAAAATAAAATTCATAAGATAACTCCAACACAGCATTGTAAATCAACTATACTTCAAGGAAAAAGAAAATAATTCCATTTACAATAACATGAAAAAAAAGAAAAATGCCTTGGAATAAATGTAGCCAAAGCAGTACAAGATTGGAACACTAAAAAATATAAAGCATTGTTTTTAAAACAATTAACTCTTAAAAGAAAAGACATTCCATGTTCATAGACTGAAGGACATTGCTGTGTAAAATGGTAGCATTCCACAAAATGGTAAATAAATCAATGTAATTTCTATCTGAATTCCAACTGCATTTTCTCTTGAGGAGATTGACAAACTGATCCTAAAATTCATATGGAAGTAATCTTGAAAAAACAATCTTGAAAAAAAGAATAAATCTGAAGGACTAACACTTTGCAATTTCAAAGTTCACCTCAAACCTATAAAGTCAGGACAGTGTGGTACTAGGCCGGGTATGCACATATCGATCAATGGACTAGAAATGAGAGTCTAGAAATAAACCCTTACATTTATGGTCAGTTGCTTTCTTCACAAAGTTGCCAAGACAATTCAATGAAGAAAATCTTTTTAACAAACCATGTTGGAATGACTGTGTATCCACATGTAAAAGAATGGTATTAGACTCCTTCCTTTTTTTTTTTATACCATACACAAACACAAACTCAAAATAGATCATAGATCTAAATGTAAGAGCTAAATCTATAAAGATCTTAGGAGAAAGCTATAGGAGTAAATCTTTGAGCCTGAGGTTAGCTAAAGCCTTCTTAGATATAACAGTAAACACACATACAACTAAATAAATATTAAATTGGACCTAACCAATATTTAAAACTTCTGTGCTTTAAGGATACGAGAAAGTAAAAAGACAACCCATGGATCGGGAGAAAATATTGGTAAATTTTATATCTGATAAGGGACTTGTATCCAGAATATACAGAAATTTTATAACTTAACAATAAAAAGACAACACAATTTATAAATAGGCAAAGTATTTGAATAGACATTTCTCCAAAGAAGATATACAAATGGCCTATGAGCATATGAAAAGATTCCCAGCTTCATTAGTCATTAGGGAAATTACAAATCAAAACCACAATGAGATACCACTTTACATGCACTAAGATGGCTAAAATCAAAAAGACAGACATAATGTGTTGGTGAGCAGAAAAAGAAATTACAAGTTTCTCACAGTGCTGGTGAAATTATAAAATGGTGTAGCCACTTTGAAGAACAGTTTGAAAATTCCTCAAATATTAAATATAAAATTACCATATCATCTAGTAATTCCGCTCCTAGGTGTATGCCTGAGAGAATTTAAAATATATGTCCACACAAAAACTTGTACAGATATTCATAGCAGCATTATTCTTAATAATCAAAAAGTGGAATCAACCCAAATGTCTGTCAACTAATGAATAAAATGTGATGTATCTGTTTAATGGAATATTATTCATCCATTAAAAAGAATGAAGTATGAATCATTTCATGATGTACATAAATCATTATTCTGTACACCTTAAACTTACACAGTGCTGTATGTCAATTATATTTAAATAAAACTGGAAGAAAACAGGAATGAAGTATTGATGCATGCTACAACGTGGATAAACCTTAAGGACTTTATGCTTAAGTAAATGAAGCCAGACACAAAAAGCCACATCTTGTATGATTCTGCTTCTGTTAAATAACCAGACTAGCCAAAGAGAGTTGGATTAGTAGTTGCCAGGAGCTGGGAGGAGGGGGTGTGTGGAATGACGGTTAAAGAGTATGGAGTTCCCTTTTGGGGTGATGAAAATATTTTGAAACTAGATAGAGAAGATGGTTCCACAACATTGTGAATATAATGAATGCTACTGAATCGTACACTTTATAGGGTGATTTTCGTGGTATGTGAATTATATCTTAATAAAGTTATTATTAACCAAAAAAAGGAAGAAGGAGCCCAAGGCTAAGAAGTGTTGGTGGTATATTGGACATTGAGTCAGGTCTGCATTACTCTAGGTTAATCTTCCTGACAGCTCCACATTTGAAATATGGGAATCTGAAAATCCAAAAGATTAAATCTAAGATACCATAACTAATAAATTATAATAAGCTATAATTCATGCATAGATTTCAGATTACAGTCTATGCTTTTCTCTAGGGACCACAACAAAAAAGAGGATTCTTGTTCTCTTTTTTTTCTTAAAGATAATAATATGAACTTATTGATCACAAAACTTTAATTTAGAAGTCTGCAGATTCAAATTTCACATGTTTTTCTCCATTTTTAAGATCAGCATGTTCTGGGGTTTTTTGTTTTGTTTTGTTTTCCTTGTGTACCACGAGTACTTGACCTAGTTCAGAAAGAACTTTATGAGACATAAATTTAAGAATGACTTTATAGGGCTTCCCTGGTGGCGCAGTGGTTGAGAGTCCACCTGCCGATGTAGGGGACACGGGTTCGTGCCCCGGTCCGGGAGGATCCCACATGCCGCGGAGCGGCTGGGCCCGTGAGCCATGGCTGCTGAGCCTGCGCGTCTGGAGCCTGTGCTCCGCAACGGGAGAGGCCACAACAGTGAGAGGCCCGCGTACGGCAAAAAAAAAAAAAAAAAATGAATGACTTTATAAAGTTAAAACTGTATTCTTTTGGGTTGAGAGTTGTATAAAGTGGAGAATAAACACACCAGATCCTAGGCTACTGTGGCTGAGTTTCCTGGTAGCCAAAGCAAAAAAGTAAATAGGGTGGGGATTTTACTTCTATCTGATGAAAAAAACATATATATACATCAGCGTTACCAAGCACATTTTCTTCCATACCAAATAGAAAATATAACATAGCTCTTTCTCTCTTTCTCCAATGTCATTGGAGAGTGAAAGAGTCCTAGCTTGAGGGGTCAGGAAATAGTGTCTGGTTCCACCTCTGCTACTGTTTAGCTGTATGGGCTTGGCTTAGGTTAGTTCAATTAATTTTCTGAGCCTTGGTTTCCTCATCTTCTAAATGTCTTTCAAATATGAATTTGGGTCACATTAATATACCTTCCAACTTTTCCAACATTAATTTCGCAAAGTATTCAAAGATTAAGTTGAGTTTTCAAGATGGAAATAAAAAACAGGTAAAATATTCCCTCCGTTAGATGGGAAGATTTTTGGTTTTCTCCGAAATTCAACCACAGCCACAGTTTATGGTGGGAGAAATGCCTATTTGTGGCACCAGATAGCCCTTCTGGTCAACAAAAACTCAAGTGGGACATTACTAATGAGCTCTATTTGGCCTTGTTATTTTTTTTCTTTTTAAAATTTTAGATGTTTTTCCAAAAATTCAAGTGAATGGTAACCAAATTATTTCAGATAATAGTCACTTTTAGGTAAGAATGGCTAATGATACATTTTGGTTTTGAATTTTTGAATTTTATCCATTTTTTTATACAGCAGATTCTTATTAGTTATCCATTTTATACATATTAGTGTATATATGTCAATCCCAGTCTCCCAATTCATCCCACCACACACACCCTCCACCACTTTCCCCCCCTTGGTGTCCATACGTTTGTTCTCTACATCTGTGTCTCTATTTCTGCCCTGCAAACTGGTTCATCTGTACCATTTTTCTAGGTTCCACATATATGCGTTAATATACGATATTTGTTTTTCTCTTTCTGACTTACTTCACTCAGCATGAGACTCTCTAGATCCATCCACATCTCTACAAATGACCCAATTTCGTTCCTTTTTATGGCTGAATAATATTCCATTGTATATATGTAACATATCTTCTTTATCCATTCATCTGTCAATGGGCATTTAGGTTGCCTCAATGACCTGGCTATTGTAAATAGTGCTGCAATGAACACTGGGGTGCATGTGTCCTTTTGAATTATGGATTTCTCTGGGTATATGCCCAGTAGTAGGATTCCTGGGTCATATGGTAATTCTATTTTTAGTTTTTAAGGAACCTCCATACTGTTCTCCATAGTGGCTGTATCAATTTACATTCCCACCAACAGTGCAAGAATGTTCCCTTTTCTCCACACCCTCTCCAGCACCTACTGTTCGTAGATTTTCTGATGATGCCCATTCTAACTGGTGTGAGGTGATTTCTCACTGTAGTTTTGATTCGCCTTTCTCTAATAATTAGTGCTGTTGAGCAGCTTTTCATGTGCTTCTTCTTTGGAGAAATGTCTATTTAGGTCTTCTGCCCATTTTGGATTGGGTTGTTTGTTTCTATAATATTGAGCTGCATGAGCTATTTGTATATTTTGGAGATTAATCATTTGTCTGTTGATTCATTTGCAAATATTTTCTCCCATTCTGAGGGTTGTCTTTTCGTCTTGTTTGTATTTTCCTTTGATTTGCAAAAGCTTTTAAGTTTCATTAGGTCCCATTTGTTTATTTTTGTTTTTATTTCCATTACCCTAGGAGGTGGATAAAAAAAGATCTTGCTGTGATTTATGTCAAAGAGTGTTCTTCCTATGTTTTCCTCTAAGAGTTTTATAGTGTCCGGTCTTCCATATAGGTCTCTAATCCATTTTGAGTTTATTTTTGTGTATGTGTTGGGGAGTGTTCTAATTTCACTCTTTTACATGTAGCTGTCCAGTTTTCCGAGCACCACTTATTGAAGAGACTGTCTTTTCTCCATTGTATATCTTTGCCTTCTTTGTCATAGAGTAGTTGACCATAGGTGTGTGGGCTTTCTATCCTGTTCCATTGATCTATATTTCTGTTTTTGTGCCAGTACCATATTGTCTTGATGGCTGTAGCTTTGTAGTGTAGTCTGAAGTCAGGGAGTCTGATTCCTCCAGCTCAGTTTTTTTCCCTCAAGACTGCTTTGGCTATTCAGAATCTTGTGTCTCCATACAAATTTTAAGATTTTTTGTTCTAATTCTATAAAAAATGCCATTGGTAATTTGTTAGGGATTGCATTGATTCCGTAGATTGCTTTGGGTAGTATAGTCATTTTCACAATACTGATTCTTCCAATCGAAGAACATGGTATTGTAATTTTCTTTTTTTGTGGCACCTTTGTCTGGTTTTGGTATCCGAGTGATGGTGGCCTCGTAGAATGAGTTTGAGAGTGTTCCTTCCTCTGCAATTTTTGGGAAGAGTTTGAGAAAGATGGGTGTTAGCTATTCTCTAAATGTTTGATAGAATTCACCTGTGAAGCCATCTGGTCCTGGACTTTTGTTTATTGGAAGATTTTTAATCACAATTTCAATTTCATTACTTGTGATTTGTCTGTTCATATTTTCTCTTTCTTCCCGGTTCAGTCTTGGAAGGTTATACCTTTCTAAGAATTTGTCCATATCTTCCAGGTTGTCCATTTTATTGGCATAGAGTTGCTTGTAGCAGTCTCTTAGGATGCTTTGTATTTCTGCGGTGTCTGTTGTAACGTCTCCTTTTTTGTTTCTAATTTTATTGAGTCCTCTCCCTCTTTTTCTTGATAAGTCTGGCTAATGGTTTATCAATTTTATTTATCTTCTCAAAGAACCAGCTTTTAGTTTTATTGATCTTTGCTATTGTTTTTTTTGTTTCTGTTTCATTTATTTCTGCTCTGATCTTTATCATTTCTTCCCTTCTATTAACTTTGGGTTTTGTTTGTTCTTCTTTGTCTAGTTCCTTTATGTGTTAGGTTAGATTGTTGATTTTTCTTGTTTCTTGAGGTAGGCTTGTATTGCTATAAACTTCCCTCTTAGAACTGCCTTTGCTGCATCCCATATAGGTTTTGGATCGTCCTGTTTTTGTTGTTGTTTGTCTCTAGGTATTTTTTTGATTTCCTTTGATTTCTTCAGTGATCTCTTGGTTGTTTAATAACGTATTGTTTAGACTCCATGTGTTTCTGTTTTTATGCTATTTTTTCCCCAGTAATTTATTTCTAATCTCATAATGTTGTGGTGGGAAAAGATGCCTGATATGATTTCAGTTTTCTTAAAATTTAGGGAAGTTTTCAACTATAATCTCTTCAAATATTTTCTCTGGTCCTTCCTCTCTCTTCTCCTTCTGGAACCCCATAATGTGAATGGTGTGTTTAATGTTGTCCCAGAGGTCTCTTAAGCTGTCTTCATTTCTTTTCATTCTTTCTTCTTTATTCTTTTCTGTGGCAGTGAATTCCACCTTTCTGTCTTCCAGATCACTTATCCCTTCTTCTGCCTCAGTTATTCTGCTGTTGATTCCTTCTCGTATATTTTTCATTTCAGTTATTGTATTGTTCATCTCTGTTTGTTCTTTAATTCTTCTAGGTGTTTGTTAAACATTTCTTGCATCTTCTCGATGTTCGCTTCCATTCTTTTTCTTTGGTCCTGCATCATCTTCACTATCATTATTCTGAATTCTTTATCTGAAAGTTTTCCTATCTCCACTTCATTTAGTTGTTTTTCTGGGGTTTTATCTTGTTCCTTCATCTGGTACATAGCCCTCTGCCTTTTCATATTGTCTCTCTTTCTGTGATTGTGGTTTTAGTTCCACAGGCTGCAGGATTGTAGTTCTTTTTGCTTCTGCTGTCTGCCTTCTGGTGGATGACATTATCTAAGAGGCTTGTGCAAGCTTCCTGATGAGAGGGACTGGTGGTGGGTAGAGCTGGCTGTTGCTCTGGTGGGCAGAGCTCAGTAAAACTTTAATCCACTTGTCTGCTGATGGGTGGTGCTGGGTTCCCTCCCTGCTGGTTGTTTGGCCTGAGGCAACCCAACACTGGGGCCTACCCGGGCTCTTTCATGGGGCTGATGGCGGACTCTGGGAGGGCTCACGCCAAGGAATACTTCCCAGAACTTCTGCTGCCAGTGTCCTTGTCCTCATGGTGAGCCACAGCCACCCCTTGCCTCTGCAGGAGACCCTCTAACACTAGCAGGTAGGTCTGGTTTTGTCTCCTTTGGGGTCACTGCTCCTTCCCCTGGGTCCCCATGCGCACACTACTTTGTGTGTGCCCTCCAAGAGTGGAGTCTCTGTTTCCCCCAGTCCTGTCGAAGTCCTGCAGTAAAGTCCCGCTAGCCTTCAAAGTCTGATTCTTTAGGAATTCCTCCTCCTGTTGCTGGACCCCCAGGATGAGAAGCCTGATGTGGGGCTCAGAACCAGTCCAGTGAGTGGACTTATGTGGTATAAGTGTTCTCCAGTTTGTGAGTCACCCACCCGGCACTTATGGGATTTGATTTTTTGTGATTGTGCCCCTCCTACCGTCTCACTGTGGCTTCTCCTTTGTCTTTGGATGTGGGGTATCTGTTTTTGGTGAGTTCCAGCGGCTTCCTGTCGATGACTGTTCAGCATTTAGTTGTGATTCCAGTGTTCTCACAGGAGGGAATGAGCGCATGTCCTTCTACTCCGCCATCTTGAACCAATCTGGCCTTCTTATTTATGAGCAATAAATAACTATTTATTTATTATTTTTAATAAACTATTTATTTATTTATTTATAAATAACCTGTATGAGCAATTAAAAACTATTTCAGGGGCTTCCCTGGTGGCACAGTGGTTGAGAGTCCGCCTGCCGATGCAGGGGACACGGGTTCGTACCCCGGTCCGGGAAGATCCCACATGCTGCGGAGCAGCTGGGCCTGTGAGCCATGGCCGCTGGGCCTGCGCGTCCGGAGCCTGTGCTCCGCAACGGGAGAGGCCACACAGTGAGAGGTCCGCATACTGCAAAAAACAAAAAACAACTATTTCAGTAATTTATGTAAGTACCAGATAGTTAACTGATATAATTTCAGTGCTCTTTAATAAAACAAATCTCTAGTGGAACATAGACCTGGTTAATGACAAACATAAAATAGATGGAGGCTGTGTGGATGGTCATTTAAAAAGTTTATTTATGGTTCCCTTACAATATCTCATTAGAACTGTATATTTGGAACAATTTATATATGTTTTAATATTTAAGACACAGAGTCTTATTATATACTGTCCTTGCCTAGGGTATATCCAAACAACTACCTTAAGACTGAATCTGCCTTATAAGAAGATCCTTCTGATATGGAAAAATTAACTTGTTTAGATCATATTCTGCCCTAGAGCAGTGTTATGGTGAGACTCCAGTGTGTGCCCTTGGGAACGTCCTCATGGGGTAGACTGTGTTTCCCAAGCTCCTTTCTCTCTCCCTTTCCCATCACCCTTTCCAGCACCTACTGATATGCCAGCTTCTAGAGAGGCATGCAAGTGACCACATCTTCATTCTTGAGGAGTTTAAAGTTTATCTTTAATGAAATAAGGAGAACTTATTTTTCTAACTTAGCACAATTCTAGAGGGTCTCAAAATCAGATGGGTTCAAGGGCCACACCAATAAGGTAAATGCATAGTGCTGTCCTTATAAGGCAACAGGGAGTTTTAGGGCTCGTGCCAACCTGAGGAGGACAGCGCCTGCCTTAAAGGCATTCTGATTAATTAATCCTGTTCAGACCTAGAAAGTATTTTTTTTAGGTTTAAATGATCCATCAAGCTATATCTCCTGGTATGAAACATAATTTAAACCCCAACGTTTCCTGAAGAAATTCTGTGGAAACGTTTTTCTGAATATTTCAGTAAGTTATACGTCTTCTGTTCCATGTCCAGTGTAATTCAGCAATCCACACTTGTGGGAATTCCCTCACATCCAATGGTTAGGACTCCGTGCTTTCACTGCTGTGGACCCAGGTTTGATCCCTGGTCGGGGAACTAAGATCCCACAAGCCACAAGGTGCAGCCAAAAAGAAAAGAAAAGAAAAGAAATCCGCACTTGTTTCAGGACCCTTGTTCCATTCGGCATTATGAATTGATTTTATGGGGAAAAGTCTTTACGATGCCTACAGTGTTCCCCCAAAAGAAAGTTTTGAATAGATATTGCCTATCTGAAATGGATCTTTTTTGTTAACAAATAATCCTCTCTCAATTTGTAATATCAATTCATCATGAAAGTTTGATAGTATAAGGAATCACAGCAAATGCCATTAATGATTCATTTTTGTCTGTTTATCTATTTTACTTTTTGCTTACACAGTTTATGATTTTACTTACTTGCTAAAATATGATGAATTAGGAGATTCTGAGATCTGTAACAGAGCCTGTAACAGTTCTGAGTATTTTAATGGTCCTAGATAGTAGTGAAAAATACTTAGTAGCAGCTGTTATTTTTAAGGAAAATCATGATATACTATGAATCTATCTGCAGACCCACCTAAAAAAACTTCGTTTGTAAACCCATTATATTTTAATTAGTAGGATATTTCATATATTAGAATAATAATTAGAAATACACTTTGACACATTCTGTTCATATGAAAAAGTGTCAAATTCTAGTGGAATGTATGCCAGGATTGAGCTTTGGGACATGTTTCAGCAAATGTATTACTCTTGATTTATACATTTTGTGAAATGGATTTATTTTTATTGGATCCAGATTTCAATGTAAAGTGGTGTATAATGTTTTAGGCACAGCTTCTGGAGAGATTGGCAACTACTAATCTTACAATTTCAAGTCTGCTCGAAAGTAGTTTTCTGTAGGAAACTATGGGCTGGAATGAAAGAGGTGAATCTGTGAATCGGTGAATCTGGGCTGCCTTGGAATGTAGCTTCTGGGGACTGGAGGGTGAATGCATCTAACGCCTTCTCCCCAGTTCATGTCATAGAAGAGGCACTGACATGGTTTGATAGAAGCTAGATAGAGTCTGTGATAGTATGGAAGAGAAGTATAAAGATTCCTGCTTCTGAGAGCCATCTGCTGGCTAAGAGAAAGCCTGCAAAAAACCCACAAATGTCTGGCTTGTCCACGTGAATAGAATCTCAATTACAAAGATTTATGGAACTCCGGTTTAACTGAAATTCTCATCAATTCTTTTTTTGGCATGTGGCCTCGATATTTTTTTGTGTGTATTTATTGGAGTATAACTGCTTTACAATGTTGTGTTAGTTTCTGCTGTACAACAAAGTGAATCAGCTATATGTATACATATATCCCCATATCCCCTCCCTCTTGAGCCTCCCTCCCACCCTCCCTATCCCACCCCTCTAGGTGGTCACAAAGCACTGAGCTGATCTCGCTGTGCTATGCAGCAGGTTCTCACTAGCCATCCATTTTAATTTGGAAGTGTATATATGTCAATGCTACTCTCTCACTTCGTCCCAGCTTCCCCGTCCCCGCTGCGTCCTCAAGTCCGTTCTCTACATCTGCGTCTTTATTTCTGCCGTGCCACTAGGTTCATCAGTACCCTTTTTTTAGATGCCATATATATGCATTAGCATATGGTATTTGTTTTTCTCTTTCTGACTTACTTCACTCTGTATGACAGACTCTAGGTCCATCCACCTCATTACAAATAACTCAATTTCATTCCTTTTTATGGCTGAGTAGTATTCCGTTGTATATATGTGCCACATCTTCTTTATCCATTCATCTGTCGATGGACATTTAGGTTGCTTCCATGTCCTGGCTATTGTGAATAGTGCCGCAATGAACATTGGGGTGCATGTGTCTTTTTGAATTATGGTTTTCTCAGGGTATATGCCCAGTAGTGGGATTGCTTGGTCATATGGTAGTTCTTTTTTTAGTTTTTTAAGGAACCTCCATACTGTTCTCCATAGTGGTTGTATCAATTTACCTTCCCACCACCAGTGCGGGAAGGTTCCCTTTTCTCCACACCCTCTCCAGCATTTATTGTTTCTAGATTTTTTGATGGTGTGGCCTCGATATTTCATTCTCAATGTGGTGTTTGATTTACTAACAAGGAAGTAGTTCTTGCTTCCGTCTCTCCTGTGGCAGAAGCTGATTCAGAATTCCCGTAGGTGATATTTATCTCCTGTGGAAAATGATTTTAAAGCAAACTTTGGAAAACAGTACAAAATATACTCTTAAAACTGAATGTTCCCCCTTCCCTTAAGGTAACTGTGTCATGCAACCAACTCTAAATGCTTTTTGGTACAATTGTAAATAAACTAAAATGGCAGGGAAGAAACTAGTTCTGTGGTCTTGATGGTCAAGGAAGACTTAATCGCATACCACTGCCAAACTCAGTCTTCTAAAAACATGTCCCTGGAAAGAAATATGTATTTTACAACAACCTGAAGACAGTATTTTTTAAGGTAGATTAATAGTAAGTAGTACTGAGTACCTCTACAAATAAAACAGTTTACCTTAAAATTCTCAAGAGAAAAGTACATTATAGCAGGCTACGTTTAAGAATGCTTTTATGTGCTGTTGTTTTCTATAATAGGATTAGAGGGGAAATTTAAATGATACAGATTATTTTGTTGCTTTTTCATAGTGTGTTATATGCTGGTTTATATTCCTGTTTACCTGAGTCAGTAGAACATATTAACTAGGATTGGGTTCTGGAGTCAATCAACCACTTGGGTTCAAGTTCTGGTGTGGTCACCAACTTTGTTTTGGCCTCGGTCTTAACCTCTCTTTGCCTCAGTTTCCTCATCTGTAAACTAGAGGTACTAATAATATTGACCTCCGAGAGTTGCTTTGAAGCTTAAGGCATTTAGAGCGGCGCCTGGAACATGGTAAGCATTCTGTAAATGTCAGCCGTCATGGTTATCCTCGGCCATACTCCTTGGCATTCTGTTGAGATGATATATGTGAATTTGCTGAAGCACCTTCTATCCCTCTGTTTTCTGCTCTTGTTTTAAAATTTAGGATGTGTGTGTCCTCCCTTCCCAGCCTTAAACGAATGTCCTGGCTTCTTTTTTCTAACTCCTATAGAAACTCCAATTTCAGTGAAGGGCGTCTCATCACACTCAGGCCACACGTGACAAATGGCCTTTTATTACGTGTTGATTACAGTTAACCTTCATTCCTTTCATGGCAGCGGCGTGGTGCCTTCTATTTAAATAGAGCTGTTCCTGGATATGACTTTTCGAGCCTCTCTGGGTTTAATTCTAATTTAACTTGCCGTTCCAAGTGGGACTGTTGTGTAACTGAAGGCGTGATGCACTCATTTGTTTTCTCTACGTCTAATTATCACAACGCAGTGCCCATGAGGCCCCCTCGGGCATTTATTCACTTTTCTAAATGGTGGAACCTTCTGGGGAAGGGAGTGGGCCTTTAGTTATTGTTCTTTTGAACTGCACGGATATGTTTATTAGTGCCGTGTCTGGGAACACACTAGCAACTCTTTTACCCTGACCATTTTCATCATACCGGGCTTATTACCAAGGATTATTGGAAGAATCCTCTGCTGGGATAGGCAGTAGTTTCTTTCGCATTTCCATTCTTCAGAACAAAAGGCCAACTTTTGAAGCACACAAGCCAGTGTGTGTGCATTTGAGGATACCTGAAGTGCTTTGGAAACGAAGGGCACATGGCTTTCAGAAAGCATAAGAAGGGCAGGATAGAAACACCCAACATGTAATTATAGCTGTTCTGTTACCAAATACCATGCTTTTAAGCCCCAGGGTGAGACGGGACAGGATGAGTTAGAATCAGTCCTTCACCCTTTTGCACTCACCTAGATGCTTACCTAGGATCAAAGGGAAGCTTTTTCTTTCATTCACCAGTATCTTATACGTGTTCAGAGGGATCTCAGCAGTCTGCCACTGAGAATTTTAATTGTAAGCCGTGCTTTAGAATGCCATTCTCTTGAACTTAGAGTAAAGAACCAAGGCACTTTTATGTACATGTGGTTTTAATGGTTACCCAGAATCCCAGATATTCAGTAGCCACTTTGTATACTATAGCATTTAAAACATGAAATTTAGGGAAATGAGAGTAAGAGTGAGGAATTGAGTGACCATTATTGGAAGATTTGCAGTCAAAGGATCCTGGTAAGGATTAATTAACCAATTAAAGATTCATTAATTAGTTGATTATACTAAATTAAAAATTAGGAATACCTGACTTAATACACTCTTCCATTCATCCATCTATTCATTTATTCTATTTAGCAAACATTTCTTATATGCCCACAGTGTTCTAGGCTCCAGAGACACAAAAATACTTGGTACCAGCGCTGTGACTATCAGATTTCCTGCCATGGACTTGGCGTGGCCAAACACCCAACCCACAATTGTCTTCCACCTACAGTGCCCCCTAACTGTAGGATCATGCCGTGGGCCCCAGTACAGCAGCAGTCCTCTGTGGAGTTGGGTTGTCCTCTCCTCTTCCTGTGTTCTTTAAGCTCTTCTGCACTTTTTATTCTTTTTCACTTCAGCCCCACTTACCTTCCTGCCTTTCCACAAAGAGATCAAATAAGTTCTGAAAGGTACAGGCTAGCCTAAGGTTCTTTGATGTCTTCTGAGGATGTCTCTACCATTTAAAAAGGGGAACCAGGGAAAATTTTACCCACTGAATATCATTTTAAAGCTAGTTTTTGCTCGGTCCAGCTATTCATTGCACATACCTTTTTAAAAATTATTTTTATCGTCATCATCATCTTTACACATATACCTTTAGGTGGTTGTTCTTCATAATGTCCTAAAACATTTCACTTTAAAATGAGGATAACCAGGGTATGAAGTTTTGTAGAACATTAAGGCCGTCCACCTAACCTGTCTTCATTTAATGTAAATTCAGAAATCTGAGTGCAGTAATTTTATACCATTCTATAGCCCTTGCTTCCCCTTCTCTGCCTGCCGTATAGTTCAGTAGTTGATTGACTATATAGCAGCATTACTTCAGTCCCTTAAAGACCTACTTAGTAGTTACTCAGTTTTTTATTTCAGATTTATTTTTCACTTTTCTCTGTATACATGTATACATAGCAAGATAAATAGCTAAAGTCAACTATGGGCAAACAATATGTGTGTGTGATTTTGCTTAGTTACATTTAGACTTCTGTGTACTAGTGTGTAGAAATTATTGTACAAAACAGAGGGTTCTTATTATAGACTTTAAGTTATAATTTGAAGGAAAGAAATACCATATCATATTCTCAATTTGAAAGATGTCAAACATACCACAACGTGCAAGTTTCTATTTTTGAGGGCCCCCAGTGACAAGATCCATATTTGTTTTTATGACTAGATATTCAAGAATTGAATTACTGTTGCCCTCTTATCACACACACACACACACACACACACACAGTCTTAATTATTTGCAAAAATCACAGCCTATGCGAGAACATACCTTGTTAGGAGTGCCTAAAGCTGTTCTCTCATGGGCAGACCTGTCACACTATTTTGACTCTTTTCACAATAGGCTCCAATCCCTACAACTGAGTCGATGGTGTGGAAAACCACAAATCCGTATTGAGTGATAAGAAGGCTGAAAAAGTGGCTTAGCTCTCCCGTATGTTCTTTCCTTCAACTACTAGAAACCTTGCACAAAACTGTTTAAGATACTAGTAGATAAACATCATTTATATTTGATCTTATCTAATAATATGAAGCTTTGGCTACTGAATCTGTTATTTGTACAAGTGAAAAGATGCACTGAAAACCTAAAAGGCAAGTACATGGAAGGAGACATTCAAAACAAGTTCACTGGAGCAATGTTCTAGTGAAATATTAGAAATAATTTATATGTCCATCACCTAGGAAATGGATTTTAAAATGCTGAGATGATATTCTTTGAACTACTCCCGTATTTCATCTGAGTCAAGTATCAAGCAACTACAGCCCGTGGGTCAATTACAGCCCACTATTTGTTTCATAAATAAAGTTTTATCAGAACATAGCCATACTCATTTGTTTATATATTTATCTATAGCTACTTTCATGCTACAGTTGCAGGGTTGATTTGTTACAACATAGACTGTATGACTCTCAGTCAAAATAAAATATTCACTTCTAGCCCTTTACAGAAGCAATTTACCAACTCCTGATCTAGGTTAAAACACCATCTATTGTAAAATACACCATTACTTTATATACCACGAAGAAAGAAAAAAAAATCTGTCAAACTATGACAAGCTGTCAAATGTCAGAAGCATCCTGCTTTTAGAGACATTAAAATATTAAAATATTCATCTCAGAATCAATGAACTGTGGTATATAGCATTGCAAATAAACAATGCAGTGTATCCATATGAACAGATCTCAGATCCTCGGTGTCAAGTGAACAAGAGTCAAGTGTAGAACAATTTGCAGAATCATGTGAACAGCATATTATTTATTTGTCTCTTAAGAAACACCAAACAATATAATGAGTTTCCATGAATGCAGATATATATCAGTAAGCATGGTTTAAAAGAATCGGAAGAATTTAAAGAAAGCTGATGATAGAGGTTTTCCCTGAGAGGAGAAGGGACCAGGATAATGATAGAAGGGGGGAGGGGTATCTTTATCTGTTGAGTTCAGGTTTTTCAAGGATTGATTTATTAATAGAAAGGAATTTTAAAAAGCATCAAAGCATGGAAAACCTGGAAGAAAGTAATGTCAAAGTATTAATAGTGGTAAGTTTTTTATAGTAGGAATATGGGTGATTTCTTTTTTTTAGTGTATTTCACTGTAATTTTCAAGAACTTCATGAATAACTAAAGAAGATGAGTCATGCTCTTCATTTCTATCTCAATCAAAAGACATTAAGGTTGGAAGCAGTACGTGTTAATCGGTTACCTGACATTACAAACTAATCCTGTTTTTCTACTGTGGCATTAAGGTTAAACAATGTAAAAGTCAGGGCCAAATTTCATAGTTAAAACTTTTGTTCATAATGTGGTACAGCTAATCTTTCAATACAGTGAACTTTATTCCTCACCGTGAAAAACCACCAACGAGAAAAGTCAAATGTCAGGTGCATTTTACAGAACTGAAATAGCTTGTCATGAGTCATGTTATTGATGTACTGGTGTCATTTCTTTCAACCCGACCTTACTTGTTTTGAAATTACGTTGTGATTTTACACGATTGTGTATGTTGTCGTGTGCAGTTCAGACCCTCATGTTACTTATTAAATGCACTCATGTTGTCATTTGTCTATGGCAGGTCTTCCTAAAATATGCTCTGTAAGTGTCTTCACAAGTTCAAAACTTTGAGAGATAGTTTTAACACCGCCAGATTATTTCTTTTGATGATGGGGATCTACTCACTCACCACTGCTTTCATTTAGCTTTTGTTCTTGTCATTTTGTTGTTATTTTAAGCATGTCTTTCTCTCCCTAAGAGTGTTTCCTCAAAAATAGGTCTAGCTGCCTGCCTTCAAGATTAAGAAATGAAATGTGTCCCAGAAGGTGACAGCGGGAAATGTGGACATGGGACCTTGAGTCTATGAAGCTGCAGGCTGTGAGCCTCAGGTGTCATGGCAGTGGAACCAAACAGAGTGCTGTATTGCTCACCATTTAAATCTACTTTTTCTTTTTCCAGTTCAATCTCACCATTTAGTATTGAGAGCACAAGACGCCAGAGAAGGTCTGAATCCCCAGACTCCAGAAAACGGCGTATCCACAGATGTGATTTTGAGGGATGCAACAAAGTGTACACAAAAAGTTCTCACCTGAAGGCTCATCGAAGGACACATACAGGTACAGCTCTGCAGGGCGTCTCCCCTGAGGGTCGCTGAGAGTCCAGAAAGGGCCAGCTACTTGGCTGTGGAGCCATGAGTGTGCTGGAATGTTCTGTGCTCACCCATCACATGTGCATCATATGTTCCTTTCTGAGTGGAGTACATTCCCTCTCTCAGTTGAAAAAAGGCCTAAGTCTTCATGAAGTTCAGCAAGCAAAGAAGTATTTCTTTTGTGTCTTAAGGACTTTTAAAATAATAGTGTGAACACGGTGGTCTAGTCTTTTTCGTAATCAGCGTTACCACTTAATCGTTGTCTAGTTATTAGGTTTTAAAATGTCCACATAACATACCAAACAAGCTGAACAAAATCATTCTCTTAAAGTTATCGTTTTCACCACCACTTAGATCATGTTTTTCTCCCCTTGATCTCATCCCCCAAATAACCAAACAGATAACCCCCCCCAAAAAAAAAATGAAATAAGGTTGACATATACATAGCACCGTGGGGAGTTTAAAACAATACTTCCACATGATTCCATTTGATTCTCACTGGTATTTTTTTGTATAAGAAGAGGATTTTTCGTATTCACAGTTTGCAAAGAAGGAAATTGAGATCACAAGTGATCCACTGACTTTGTCACCATCCGTTCACCCATGCACCTACCCAGGAAAGAAGCCAGTGACTCTTCACTTAGCTCCCTACCCACCCCATCAATCCTCTACCCTGTGTGTCCCTCACCTGGCATCCCCTGGCTTCCTTGGCTTCTGGATCCCATTGGGTACCATCAATGGGAGGCTCTGGGAAGAGACCAAAGGTGGAAGGAGGGACCCCCAGTTACAGAACTTTTTGGTCAGAAAAGTGACTGGTGACTGGAATGTGTGAACCTCAGAGAAGCAGAGAGAAGAGAGAAATTCATTCCCAGGCATTCCTGGTAGCAACGTGCTATAGAGCCAGTAACTGTCCTCGACAGGAGTCAGCCTCCGGCACCTGCCTCTATCTGGGAGCTTCACGTGTAACAGACTCCTGTGGGGCTGCGTAAATCGTGCTCCCATCTCACATACATTGAGAGACCACACTGTATAAACTGTTTCTCAGCTGAGGTAGCAAAATCATTTAAATCGTCATTCTTTGCCATTTATTGAGCCATGTTCTTATATCAGATTATTTGAAAGCTGCTTTACAGAGACTTTCATGACTCTGATCGTTAAGATGGGGCATCTTTTTGTGTGTGTGATGAAGTTATAGCACGGGATGCTTGCCTGAAGTCAGAAAAGCTTTATAGAATCCGAAGTTTACCTCTGCTTATATAATACATTAATACTATTACTGTTTCTAAGGGAATTCAACGCAGTGTGAAAACTGTCGCCTCCATCTTTCCTCCCTATCCCCAGTCCTTATCCCTTTTCTACTTAATTCCAAATTCTTTCCTCTCCATTGATCCAGAGCTTTCCCAGGAGAGGTTTTCATCTATTACTTCGGCACTATTTCTTTTTTTTTTTTTTCGGTACGCGGGCCTCTCACTGTTGTGGCCTCTCCCATTGCATCGGCATTATTTTTGAATCAATTTTTTTTCTTTTTTTTTTTTTTCGGTACGCGGGCCTCTCACTGTTGTGGCCTCTCCCATTGCATCGGCATTATTTTTGAATCAATTTTCTTTCTTTCTTTTTTTTTTTTTGGATCTGAAAAATTAAGCCATTTAATATTTAAGTTAAGTTTTTATTGAAGTTACTTGATTTATAATGTTGTGTTAGTTTCAGGTGTACAGCAAAGTGATTCCATTTGACATACACATATACCTTTTTCTTTTTCAGATTCTTTTCCCTTAAAGGTTATTACAAAATATTGAGTATAGTTCCCTTGCTATGTAGTAGGTCCTTGTTGGTTATCTATTTTATATAGAATAGTGTGTCTTCGATTTTCTCATTAAGGCCAAGAATGCGTGTAGAGACATGCAAGTTGAATAAGCATGTTTCATCTGTCAGTAGACAGTGAACACAAATCAGAGGAGTAAGTATGATCAGCTCATATTACTGACTTCTTATGGGAGCATTTCAGTTAAAGGAAAAACAGAATGACCTTTCTTCAGTGAATCCTTGTATATTTTGAGTTACTTCTGTTTTCCTTGAACTTTCCAAAATACTTATTATCCCCATTTTCACATACGCACCCTCTATTTCATTTATGCAAGTGATGAACAGTGAAAGAGAGGAAAAGTTTTAATGAGGTACTATTAAAGGATTGAATGTTATGGCATGATAGGATTGCATCTTATAGGTTTTAATATAGATTGTGAAAGTGGGGGAGATGTGATGTGTGCATTATAATTCAAAGCAATATAAACCTTTAATGCTGAAGCAGAAGTAATTAGTTTGGCTTATTAATAAGATGAAATCGTCAACTCCTAGGGTCCAAATGGACCTTATATGTCACCAAGTCTAGTTCGCTTCCTAGTTAGAGGGATCCTTGGGTGTCATCTTTCACAGAGACCCAGTCCCTATACTATGCAGTATTCTGCACACTTCACATATTTTTTCCTTCATTTGATCCACACAATAACCAGTGTCATTACCTCCTTGGTATGAGTGTGACTCCCGGTCAAGTATTATTTCCCATCTCTCCTTAAGTGCCTCGCGTGACAGAGAGCTTTTTCTTGTGCAAGACAAGTTGGGTGACATTTCTGAGGGCGGAGTCCTCGTCTCTTACAGCATTGAATTGTCTCGGATGGCGTTGTTTGGCTCCTGTTGTCTCGTTGTCAAAGGGAATCGCTCGAGCCATCACAGTGTAAATTTCACTTCCGGCACCCTGGTGCTCTTCTCAGCACTGCCATGAACGGCTGGTATCTTCATCTCTCCAAACTAGACACCCGCTGTTCTCTCAGCCACGTTTTCCTATATGCCAACATATCACAGTATCTTTTAACGTTTTCACACCACAAATTGAGGGAAGAGCTCTTGTTAATGGACGTCTCTTAATAGCCGTAAAGATAATGATAAGTCTTTTAGCAGTTGACTCTGTTAGGTCATCTAAATCAAAAACTGCTGAAAACTGGATCTTCCCATCCCCTGTACCTATAACGGATTTCTTTTCAACTTAAACGTGCCGTGTTGTATGTCATTGAACCTGTCCCTCAGATGATGGCTCCCTTGGGAATAGTGGGTTTCCCGTCACTGAGGTGTTTTGCCCCAGGCTGGGTGACCTCTTGTGGGAGATACAGGACAGAGTCATTACTATGGGGGCTGCACATACCCTTTCAAGTCTGGGAAATAATTATACTGCATCCATTTTATTGACTTGGGCTCATTATTCTAATAAATTGAAAAGATTTTGGAGCGCTCCCTGCCCACCTTGCTTTTACTTTTTTAGCTTTCTCCTTCAGCTTCTCCATTTTTCCAAGTACTAAGTAGAACAGGTTCAAGGAAAAAGCCCTGAGATGTGATGTTGGAGACTTCCATCCAAGTGGGTCTTAATTTATTAACTTACAGCCAAGAATCCACTTAGTTGTCCTACTCCAATCCATGTTTCTTGATCTCACAGCTGCATCCAAAAGTCCTTGTGAAATTCCTGCTCCAAACCCAGATATGCCAAATTCATCCATCCACTTAGCAGAGAAATACTTACTCTGCTCAAGGCAGAGTCTCCTAAACCACCAGTCAAATAACAGTACTTTTAAAAAGAAAGAATGAAATTTGCTTGATTTGCTGCCACTGGTTCAAAGTGAGCCCATACTGGTTTCTGATTTATAATTACACGCAAGATTTCATAACTTAGGGTTCAAAGTAAAATCAACACTAGTTCTATAGGGATTCGGGTTGACTTGCTTTGATTTTAATAAATATCTTCTTAGCCTTACCTTTGCTTCAGGCATATTGCGTAAGTTATTTGTGTGTGACCAGTAATAATGAATGTGAAGTTTGGGATTATAACAGATGACTTATGAGAACTACACACGCAATGGGAGGTGAGCAAGGGACAACAAGACACTTTCTTTGAGAAAGTCACGTTGATTCTACCTTTAACACTTGATCTTTTGTGCTTTATTAGTACATGATCAGTCATCTGTTTAGGACTTATACGTACAGTGAATTAAACATATTTGTAGGAGCGTGAAAGAGGATCATTTTCTATATATTAACGAGGAATTTAGAGTAAAAAATAAAAGACATGCTGAAGAGTACCTTTTAAAAATAATTAAATATCGTTTCATAAATGTGCAGTTTAGATAATAACATAAAGGTTTGGCCAAATATTTTTAAATGCCTACTAACACCTGTCTGTGGTAAGTTGTTTAAGGCACTTTCAATAGAAGGAAAAAAATATATGTCGGTCATCGCATCCGCCCCTTTGTCAGCAGGTACATTATTCCTACTCACTGGCCTAAATTGTGTGTTTCCTCTGCATGAAGCTGTGTGCAGTGAATTTAAATGAATATGCAGTGTATTGAAATTAAAGGTCATTTAAATCTGTGCTAAACATAACTACTATGTATTAATACAATGAGTTTCCCTCACTTTAAGAATTTCATTACTTATTAAGTGATCTAAATATGAATTTTAGAAAAAATGGTTTTATGAGTTTGGTATTGCTGTTTAGAATTCTTATTCCTTCCTAAAAATGTATGCCATTGTGTTTTCTAAAATGCAGTTCAAGCAAATAACGCTCAGGCACCAGTGATTCTTACCACCACTAGATGGCGAACTACAACCAGATGTTGGGTCTAGTCTAAGAGGGTCCAAGGAAGAGTCAGCTAGAACCCTCTAGTGGTACGTTTGACAGGGCGTGATGATCACTGCTCTGCAGAATATTATAATTTAATGATGAACAAGGAAACGGCAAGATAAAGATTTAAAACCAGATTTTTAAATAAGTAGTTTTGACCTATAAAAATGTTGTTTCAGATGAATCTGAAAATTTCAACTTGGTATCCTGCTCTCTAATAAATCTGAGGCTCATTTAGCCAATCTTGTCTAATAATCATTTGAATTCATATGAAAACGATACACCAAAGTTTTAAAAATTAGTAAATATAGAGAAGCCCCGTGTCTTATGTCTGGCTTTAGCAAAAATAATTCATATCTGAATTTTACACATCAAGGAAGTTAGCTCATATGGATGCTTTAAAAATTTTAACCAGTTTTGATTTAAACGTCTCTAAAATATGTCCTTCCCTACCTTTACAAATGAAAGAGATGATGTATTATTTAGCCCTTCCCTTGAGGAATGAAGACTTTGTAACTAATATCACGTGCTATAATTAATATCAGATAATGACTATGCGTGCGCGCGCGCACACACACATACACCCCAGTCCAAAATGCTTGTGGATTCCATGCTTTTTCACTTTCTTTCTTGTCTCATTAATTCTCATTGCTATTCCTATATTTCTTGCTTCTAATTTGACATCTTATTTTATTGGATGACATTCTGAAATGATTTGATGATATCCTACAAAGAAAATCATGAGCTATGTGACAGCTGTGCATCTTGGTGGCCTTTTGTTCACAAGTCTTGGGGTTGCTAGATCTTACCTTCAGGCGATGGGGTGCTACGTATACTTTCACATCTATCTTCATTAATTAAATAACTCGTTCTATATAAAGCTCCACGTCAGACCCTCTGTCTAGATTCATTGTTAGATAAAGCATAGGGCTTAGGGATGCCAGGATAATGAATCACTTAAGAACAAACTGACGTTTTTCAGGTAAAAATCCTCTGCAAATAAGCTGTTTGCAGATCTTGGCCAGAGAGCTCACAGATAGGCTCCATATTGGTAACTGTGAAGAAATAGGAAACTATCATAGAAATAGCACTAAATTTGAAGTCAGGCAACAGAAATTTGTCTGTGGCCCCTAACTGGCTTGTGAACTTAGACAAGCTACTTAACTCTATGTATCTCAGGTTTTCTATTTTTTTAACTTTGAACATAAATATAGCAAGTTGTTGCATAATTACCACAGGGGGCCTCATTGTTATATCCCCAGTGAATACAGCGACTAACACATTGTAAGGACCCAATCATTATTTGTTGAATTGAAATTGTGTATGTCTGGATATTGACGTGGATAGTTATTATTAATATGAGCAGTAGGTTCAAGGCAAAAAAGTTTGGATAATTTAATGTATCGTCACAATCAGCTGTAATTACATAATCTCTTTACTTCAGACTCAACTAATTTAATATTTATATAATGCAGAAAAAGTTGGGGTAAAAGTATTATTTTATCAGCCCTTTGTCATCATTTTTATAATGATAGTATATATAATCTTTTCAGGAACGTATTTTAAATGCTTAGTAAAACGTAGTCTTTTATTTGAAAGGACCTATTCATAGACAGATTCAACAAGACAGATATTTATTGAGCATTTTCCATGTCTAAGGCACTATAGATTTTTCTTGAAAAAGGCAGAACCCCCATCTTCAATGAACGTCTCCATAAGTATACTAGGTAAGATGCATTGAACAGTCACAACGAAGGCCGGTCTACAAAGTCATATAATAAAGATACAAGCAGAATAACAAAAGAACACCATGGGCGTTGTCTGTTATGGCCAGGGAATTCGGGGACACCTTTCTAAGCTGGGCATGCAAGGCCCTTCTCATCTGACTCCTTTTCATCCGTCAAACCTCATTTGCTGACCCCGTCCCAATTTCCCCCATTCCCCACCCACACAAGTGAAGCAACCTCCAGACATGCCCAGCTGTGTGGAGTTCATTTGTATGTTCTTGCACCTACCTGAAATGGCCTGCCTGGGCACCTCCATTTTTGCTTCTTGAGTTGGTAAACTCCTATTTATTTTTGGAAACTGCCTCAGTGTCACCTTGTCTGTGAAGCTCTCTGACCACCCTCCTTCCCTAGGCAGGTAGAATTTTTTCCTCCGTGACCCTGGAACACTTGGACGTTTCCTTGTTGCAGCAGCACAGTGGGCAGAGAGGAAAGCATGTGGGAAACAGTGGAGCAGTAGAGACAGGAGGGCATGGCATCTGCTTGGACGTGAGGGCAGGGGAAGGGGAGACTTTGAGGACATCTGGGGTGCATGGTTAGGAAGGAATGCTGTGAACAGACATGGAGACCAGCAGTGAGAGAGAACTGATATTTCCTGAGGACCTTCCAGGTCCCAGGCACAGTGCCCCGCTCTGCTAGTGCTTTACATATTTTAATCACATCTGTAAATCCCCTGGAAGGTTAGAGCACTTGTCCACTGTCATGGAATGAACAAGGAAGGAGTGGAGCTGTGATGCAGACTCTAGTTTCTCTAGAACCTGTGCTGCTGTCATTACACCTGGTCTCAGACAAGTTTGCTAATAACCTGCCAGTCTCTCCCACTAGGGCCACACTCCATGCAGGTCTAGCTAGCGGTTCCTACCTGTTTAGAGTTGGTCATTAAGGTACTTGGAAGTATCAAGATAGCAAGTGATTGGTAAATGGCCTATTTTTAAGGATTTTCATCATAATGTGAACTGATCTTTTTTTGTTGGTTTTTTGGTTTTTTTCGGCCATGCTGTGTGACTTGTGGGATCTTAGTTCCCTGACCGGGGATCAAACCTGGGACCCCTGCAGTGGAAGCATGGAGTCCTAACCACTGGACCACCAGGGAATTCCCAGTCTTTCTTGAAAGTTGACTAAAGTTTTGCTTTGTTAGAAAGCCAGTGAGAAGACTGGCTTTCTAACAGGAGCATTAATAATTAAACTGGAGGTAGCAGGACATAAGACAGGGAAACAGAGCAGTAGAAGTTGAAAGGTGAAAGGTGGTGAAACTCTAAAAAGAGGCAGACCATCTTCATAGAGATGAACTGGAGGGGACATTTGGAAGGCAGAACTGGCAAATGTAATAATCGGGTTGGGGCAGGTAGAGAATAACCGATAGGAAAGAGTCCAAGAAATCTCGCCAACTGGAGAGATGTATGACTTGCTACCTGAGTAGATGGGCTTGTCTTTTTTCCAGATATCAAAATAGAAGGAGGAACATGTCCCATCTAAGTGGTAGATGCTGAATAACGTTTTGGTCACATGGGGTTGCTTTCGGGCTGCCAACTGGAAATGTTGTCTCCTCTTCCATGGTGCTTGGGTGAGAGACGGAGGCGTAGACACTTGGGAATCTTTCCCTTATAAGTTGTGGTAGAAGCTGTGGAAACCAAGGAGAACCTATGCAAGTGAGAAGATGTCAAAGCCCAAATCTCAGTAAACATTTATGTCAGCGTCCCCAGCCTTTTGGGCACCAGGGACTGGTTTCGAGGAAGATAATTTTTCCACGGACCAGGGCGGGGGATGTTGTGGGGATGATTCAAGCGCATTACACTTATTGTGTACTTTATTTCTATTATTATTACATTGTAATATATAATGAAATAATTACGCAACTCACCATAATGCCGACAGGAGGCGGGGCTCAGGCAGTAATGCGAGGGATGGGGAGCGGCTCTAAATACAGAGGAAGCTTTGCTCACTCTCCCACCACACACCTCCCGCTGTGTGGCCTGGTTCCTAACAGGCCACGGACCAGTACTGGTTGGGGGTCGGGGACCCCTGATTTATGTGACAGGTAAAGGAAGGCGTCTACAAAAGAAACTGAGGAAAAGGTAACCAGAACCAGGAAGATAAACGTTGTCCCTACATAGAAATATAAGCTCAGCCACATAGAGTATTATCCTTAGACCTTGAACTTTTTACTTCCAGTAAAGTACATTTTTATTATAGGGTATTTTTTTTTTTTTTTTTTTTTTTTTTTGCGGTACGCGGGCCTCTCGCTGTTGTGGCCTCTCCCGTTGCGGAGCACAGGCTCCGGACGCTCAGGCTCAGCGGCCATGGCTCATGGGCCCAGCCGCCCCGCGGCATGTGGCATCTTCTCGGACTGGGGCACGAACCCACATATGTCCCCTGCATCGGCAGGTGGACTCTCAACCACTGCGCCACCAGGGAAGCCCTATAAGGTATCTTTAACTTCATTTACATTTGACTTCTAGAGGAGAGGGGCTAGCCTCTGGGTTAACACAGTGTTTGTCCTGTAAGTACTAGCTCATATTCTGTCAGTGTGCTTGGCCAGTTCTGACTGGATATCTTGGTTTACGAAAGCAGTGATTTAAGGTGTTGAGAGGCATTGTAGGGTAGTGGTTAGGATTGTGACCTTGGGTGTCAGGCTCCCTGGGTTGAAATCCCCCCTCCATCCACCACATACTAACTCTGGGTGAAGTGGGGTTGGTTACAGCAACTACAGTTAGGGTCGAAGTTAAATGAGTTCAGATCCATAAAACTCTTAGAGCTAAGTGTGGTAGATGGAAGACGCTATATGCTGTAGCAAATATTATTTTCATCAAAGAAATCCACTATATAATTGCATGAAAAAAAAGCCCCACTTGGTCTTGTTTACACATAATGAAAAGGAGAATTAATTCAGTCCAGACAGTTCCATAGGGCAGATACTAACATACTGATCACTTGTTCGATTGAATTGACAAGACCAAACGGATCAAACAAATTATAGAATAGGTTGGTCTACTTGGCCTGTAAAGGAGTTTTATACTTAAAACGTTAGAAAAAATCAGGATCAGGATCGGCATCCATTTTACCTGCAAATCTTAATTCCTTCCTTAAAAATAACAAATGGGGGCTTCCCTGGTAGCGCAGTGGTTGAGAGTCCGCCCGCCGATGCAGGGGACACGGGTTCGTGCCCCGGTCCGGGAGGATCTCACATGCCGCGGAGCGGCTGGGCCTGTGAGCCATGGCCGCTGAGCCTGAGTGTCCGGAGCCTGTGCTCCGCAACGGGAGAGGCCACAGCAGTGAGAGGCCTGCTTACCACACACACACACACACAAAAAAAATGGGATTTATTTTTAACTTTATGTTATTTATATTTCTTAGCAGAAACAGAAAAACATTGAACTCCATAACTATAGAATTCAATAGCCTTTATTGAGCACCTGTCATTTGCCAGGCACATGGCATGTGTATTTCTAAGTTTCACAGTGGGAACAGTGTTCCCATTTTACAGACGGGGAACAGAGTTTCAGAAAGCTTAACTCTCTAGCCTGAGATCCAGTCGCAGATTGGAGACTGAGCCTCATTTGACCGTGCATTCCGCTTGATTTCAAAGCCTGTGCTGTTTTCTGCCCCCTTAACACCAGCAAGAAGGAAGGCAGCCTTGTCTACCCCTGGACAAGTCAAGGGCCTTGTAATCTCAGCTCTAGGTTTCTGTTTCCTCATTTTCAAAGGACCTAATTTCCTTCCAGATCTAAAATTCTGTGAACTTTTATGAACTAATGTAACAGAAACCAGAAAACAAGATAGGAATCTTGATTCTGGGGTTTTTTTTTCCCCTCATATGCAAATACCATTCCTCAAGTGAAACAGATTGTCACAGCAAATATGTTGGGCCTTGAGTGTAATGAAGCTCATTTGTCAGTGTCTGGGGCCCCCTGACTTTATAAAAGTTAAACAGGGACACATTTCAGAAATGCACTTCTGAACTGAAGAAAATGCCTATGTTTCCTGTTGCCAAAGGTGTTTTTTTTTTTTTTTTTTTCGGTTGCTTGAGAAAATAATAGAGAGAAGCTGATGTGAGGACATGGGCGTTTTGTTTGACGGGGAGCTTTTGCAAACTGCACATTCCTTTTCTGTTGTTGCTCACACGTCATTTTAATATGAAAGGGCACCTGTCTTTTGTCTCAGGACACATTTACCTTTCAGCGTTTCAGATGGTGAAATGGGAGGTACCCGAAAAAGTTATTTTTGTTTCCTGGGTTTTGGGAATCCATTCAATACCTGATGTTTTCTTTAGACTTTATTATGCCTTCTGCTGGGTAAATGTCATGGAAATGCACTGAGTGACTCTTAATCCTTTTCTTTAACCAAAATTGAAAGAGGCAGCAGTTCTCATAATAAATCAGTTTCTTGACTGTTTCAAGAAAAAAACCCTGATGAGAGTTTTCATTTTCCCAGGATACTTAATTAGAATACTAGAATACTATTTAAATAATGCCTGTGAATACACACACACACACACACACACACACACACACACACACACACACGGGCCAGTGTGCATATAAAACTGTTTCTAACATGAACCCCAAATGAGGAGTTAAAAAGAGTGTTTTCGAACAAAAATTAACAAACCCTCTTTTTTTGGTATGTTCTCTTTTTAATCTTTACAGGACTCTTTCACTTTAGAATAGGAGGGCTTGCTATTAGTTTCAGTTAACATTTTTCTTTTTCAGAGGTTTCATAGTTCAGTTCAGGTTTTATAAAGACCTGAAAGAGGACAGATTGTGCTGAAAAATGGTCAAAAGGTGGAAGTGGCTTACGGGTTTTTCATGGGACATAGAGACCTTCACTTCAGAATTGAAAGTCTAAAAGTTAATAACTACACTCCGAGGTGAGTGTAGTGTTAAGCTACCAATTACCCAGCTCAGGTCCTTTGATTTTTTCCTATACATTAGCAACTTGATGTCTCGACTCAATCACTTACTAAGACTTACTGGTAAGGACGTATACCACACCATTCCCTATCATTTTTTTATTTCACAGGATTAACATAAGAAACAAAAATCAAAGGTGATCTGATGGTGGAGTCAAAACTTCTGATTATTTTGAAAAATATTTAAATACATTTTCAAAGACTTTGCTACTGAGGATTCTAAGTGTAATTGTGGGTTAGACCGAACAAACAAACAAAAAAGGTGGGCATGCTTTTTTTATTTTTAGCTTATTTCTAGTGAAAACAGTGTCGAATAACACATCTGCAGAATTCTAATTCAAATGAGTTTAAGGACCATTCGCTATTCCTGAAGAAATCACTGGAAACAGTGTTTACTGTCACCCCCATTCAGCCTGACACAGAGCAGCTGTGCACAATAGCCGCCCAGACCCTGGGAGATGCTTGACTACTATTAGTGTCCAAGCCAGCTCTTTCCATAGGAAAATGTTCATGGAAAATTCACCTACCGTTCTGTCCTCACCACTGACTTTTTTCACTTTAAAGTGAGCTTTCTGTTTTCTGGCAAGATTTAAAGGAAAGAAGGGGGGATGGAGGAAGGATTCTGTCCTTTATTATATCCTTTCAGGGCTCATTTATACATATTACAGTGTATCTTACAAACTTATTTATCATCTTAATTAGTTTTTACTCACATCATGAAGTTAGTGTCTCTTATCTTAACTTGTTTATAAGATTGTACCCTTTAAATAGCTTCAAAGCACAAGCATAAAATATAATGTTCAGTTTTAACATAATGTAGTAGCCACTAGCATTGTTCTTGTATCCACTTCTAAAACTTAACTAGTCCAATGAGAGAATTTATTGACTTTTTTTAATGAAATGCTAGGCACTAGGTGGATATAATGGAAACCGAGGTCCCTCTTGAGGGAGGGGCAGAAGCCTGCTCTCTGCCTGGTCCAAGCAGCCATCTCATCTCCATAGAGAGGAGCCACCCCTATAGCTCAGCCTCTAGCTGTGAAGAGAGATTTGAAGGTCTTATTTTCTTTTTTCCCCTCTTCTTTCTCCTGAGTATGGAGAGAGAATACCCAAACTCTGGTTTTATTCGTGAGGAAATGGGGGCAAGAAATATTATACAAGAAATATTTGGGGATATTAAAAAGAAAGCATATATTTTTGTAAGAAAAGCTTCAAGGAAAACTCATCGATCACTCAGATAATTAAGTTTATTATTTTCTGATCTAGGTCCTCCCTCCCCCCACCCCCTAGATGAGAATGTGTTCATTCTTTTTTACGTGCCTTCATTCATCACTTAGCCCCTAATGGTTTATAAGCTTATATATCATTTTCACTGGTTTTACTCATGAAGTAGGGACGTATCTGCATCTTGCATTTTGGAGGCACTTACTGTACCTGATTTCACCTCGCAGAATACTTTTCAGGTTCTGCACTGAGTTTCCTGCTGCACGTTTGTGGGCCCACAGAAATCCTCGCCATAGTTGTTGCTTTCTCTGCCTCTCCGCCCTTAAGACATCCACCTTAGAAATGATGCCAAACATCTGAGCTCCTCTTTTCTGATCCTTCCTTCCCTATGTCCTCCTCAGACTAAGAAGAATTAATCGCAGCTCATCACTGAGCACGGTGGCCATGGTAACACAACCGTATTGAAAGGGTGGGTTGGAGTGGAGTAGGGCAGGGTCGGGCTCCATCACTGTAGAATCAGTGCTCTTTTGGTTAGCGGGTAAAGTGTATAGAGACGTTCCTGACCCTTCTCACCCTCATAGCGAAGGCCTTACTCATTATTGTGCTTTTATAATGAGCAGAGGAGATCCCGAAGGCTTTTAAAACCCTGACTGAAATGGGTGAGCCTTTTCAGAGAATCCCTGATTCCTCCTTGTCCAGAACTCTCTATTTAAAGCATCGGACATGAACTGTCACGTGTATTCATTACCAAGAGGACAGTTAGAATTTTAATCGAGGAGCCTGAGTTAAGAATAAGTGATTATCTTATAGCCAAAATATTCCCTCACCCACCCATCCCAAACTAACAAGGTGTGTTATATATCCTGATCAAGTTAACATAATCAGGAAGCCTGACAAAAGCTGAGGTGCCCATCCCTTACATCAAGAGTCGGCCAGCCTTCTATAGTAAATGGTTTAGGTATTGCAGGCCATGCATTCTCTATTGCAGTGTTCAATGCCTCCATCCCTGGAAAACAAGCCGTAAACAATATGCAAACAAATGAGTGTGGCTGTGTTCCAATAAAGACTTATTTATGGCCACTAAAATTTGAATTTCATGAAAAGTATATACTTTTCACATGCCACGAGAGAGCCCCCTTTTGGGTTTCTTTTTTTTTTCAACCATTTAAAGGTGTGAAAACTACTCTTAGCTTGCGGCTTGCACAGAAAACAAACCACAGACTAGATTTGGCCTGGGGGCCACAGTTTACCACCCCTGCTATAGATTTTCAAGTGAAAAGGGCACAGCTACCGTTATTAAACAGCCCAAGTGAAAGTAAAAGTATGTCTATTATAATTTGGAAGAAGAAATTGGAGAATATTAAATGCCGAAATTGGATGTACAAGGAAATTCAGAGAACCCCTGAGACAACAGGACGTCCCTACGGTGGCCATACCAGCCTCCATCATCCTTCTTGAGGTGAGACTGAAGCCCTGTCTCCCTCTATTGCCTCTCTTTACTTCCGGGCCCATCCCAGTTATGGAGCCCCTTCCTGCCTCTCCATCTGCAATGCCAAGGTGAGGGTCCAGCAGCTTTTCTAACCCCAGTCATACTCAGATGACACTTCCCCGCCAAGATAGAAACAGACGTCCTCCTAACACACAACTGAACAATGCTTTTCCCCAATTAAGGAAATCTTTTATTTTTTCCTTCTTAGGCCTATGCTCTCTGTGGCTGGTTCCTTAGTAACACAGGAGATAACTAGGAGATACCTGTTGGTGACAAGGAGTCAACTGGCTGAGCTCAGTGCCCCAAAGATGGATGTGTTTTTGAAGATATGATTTGTATCAAGCTCAGCTTATTAAAACCCATGCTCATGTTGTAAATTTCAAGAAAAAAAACCATATGGTGATGACATGTAAATAAAAGCATTTTAACAGTTGCCATGGATATACTGTATAGTGGATTGCCATTGTTTTTAAGTTAGGGGTTTTGCTGATTTTTTAAAATTTCTGTTAAACTCTGATCAGTAGACACCTGTAAATGCAGATTTTTGTCTCCATAGGACATCCAAAATGAGTCGGAAGTTGAGGTTTTGGATTAATCCAGTCAGTAGGCATCTACCTGACAGGAGCCCTTTCAGAGTAACCTGGAGCTTTCTGTGGGCCACAGTTAGTGCATCTGTATTTCTAGATTTAACTGGGCTGTACTATTCACTCACTTCTGTGAAAGGGCCACTTGATCCTAAAAGGACCCCTATGGTTAACATTTATTTAACAGTTGAACAAAAACTGCTGGGTCTGGTTCATCACCTGTACTTCTCCCATCACCTGTACTTCTCATTCACAGGGCTTAGTAGTTTCCTGTGTACACGCCTTTGTGTGAGCATGTCTGTGTGTGCTGCAGTTTTATTAATTTATTCAAACACTGTTTGGCACATACTTTTAAGCTCTGAGGATAGTAGAGGCGTGATTCTTCATCTCTGCATATTCAGAAACTGGTAGAGGGGAAAGACATCTAGACAAAATCTGTATGATCTATTGTGGTAGGCGACTTAATAGAAATAGGAGTTGAATAATTTGAAAGTATCTAAGAAGGTGGAATCAATGTTGTCTAAGGATGTGACAGAGTTTAGATGGGGAAAGAATTATCCACTCCCCTAGAACACAGTGAAAAGCGCTGCATTTGGAACCAAACACATCTATTTACTGGCCTCAGGCAAGTTACCTTACTCCATTGAACCTCAGTTTTCTCATCTGTGAAGTGGATTTAACAAAAGTCACTTTGCAACTCTGTACATTGGGATCAGCAAACAGCTCCTTTCCCTGTCTTAGGCCCTTTCGCCAGACACCAAGCAGCATTTAGTTGACTATTGGATGGAAGCGGCAGAGGAGAGATCAGTTCTTGTGGGGTTGCATGAGGACAGCGCTTCCATTCTGAATGAGAGCCAGGAAAAAGCACACCTAGGTCAACTATTGTCCCATTCCCCCAGGGAGCTCTTTTGGACAATGGATAGCATATCTTTTCCCAGCAAAGCCTTTGCATATTTTACTGTCCTTACGAGTTGACTGAGGGATCTGGTCAAATTACATACTTCTTCAGACTGTTTTTTACTGTGGGTTTCAACACTAGGACCAACTTGATGATTCCTTAGGGCTTGCCCTAATTCTTAAGTCACTGAAGAAGATGTTGAAACTTGCACTATTAAGGTATCTAGGATTCTTTCCCAGTAGACAAACAAACAGTAGATGTTTATAAATAATAAGTACTTAATACCTAATTTCTGGGGGTGGTAGAGTGCTTACCTTTTAATGAAATTTTGTGTGACTGATAAAAGGACATTGTACCCTAAAATAGCCTTTAAACATCTAAGTGATACACTGTTTGGAGGAATATTGCAACAAAACATATAAATCACTACCCTTTATAATTCTTTGTGAGTTTTAGCCCTGGAGTCAGTCAACCCAGGTAGAGCTCCCTAACACGCCTTTCCAGTCTACCATGGTGATTACATCCAGTAGCAATCAGTCTATACCTTTTGATATTTTGACTGCAAAGTAACTTACCCATAACTGAGGATGCAAGTGTTAACTAACCTGCCCAGTGTCACAGCAAGAGAGACGAAATTGAACCGCCACCTGTCTGGCCCAACACCAGCTGGTGGGGTGATTAGGTTTCCCAACCAAAGGATTACCAAATGGAAAATCCATTGAGAACAGTCATTTCCCCAAATATCACGTTGGGATGGTTTTTCTGGAGAAATGATGGAGCACCAAAGTGTGTGTCCCCTTGTTTCTTCCAGGAGAGAAACCCTACAAGTGTACCTGGGAAGGCTGCACCTGGAAATTCGCTCGTTCGGATGAACTGACGAGGCATTACCGCAAACACACGGGAGTGAAGCCATTCAAGTGCGCAGACTGTGATCGCAGCTTTTCCCGGTCAGATCACTTGGCACTGCACCGCCGGAGGCATATGCTGGTGTGAGGAAGGCTACCTGTCCAGCTGAGTGTAAGAGCTGGATCTCTTAGCGGCACCCAATTCAGCAGGGCTGAATCCCCTTCACAGTGTTAACACAAAAGGGCATCACCATCCCACGATGTCTGAAAGCAGAGCAGGAAAAAGAAGTAGTAACACTTCTCCTTTCGGTCTGAAGGTAACCCCCATCATGACTACACGAGAAACAACTTCATGTTGGCCTGGGAGATCGGTGACACAAATGCTGAAGAGACAGGCATTGTTTTCCGTGCTGTGTCCTCTGCCATTTCAAGATGTTTGTAGTTTGTACATTTTCTGAGCTGTCAGACGTTTTGTTATTGATACTTTAAAGGTCATCTACCACAAATTGATGGCTAGAGCAAGACCTTGTAAATTTGAATTATTCTCCCATCATCCCACCCCTGAACCCGTTTTTACAAAAGTTTGAGTTACTGTCTAAGTAAGATAGAACCCACTTCCAATCTGTTACCAGCAAGCAGCCTGAAAGTAGAAAAGAAGAAGCTGTTGGAGAGGTTCCATTACCTGAAAAGAAAGGAGCGCTCAGGCAGCCCTTTGCAATAGTGATGGCAGCCACTAGATATCACCCGCAACTTGTCATTATGCCATCCATGCCCTGGAGAAAACCAACATTGATTCTTTCATTTGTTTGTTGTTGATCGTTTTTGTTTTGTTCTGCTTCTGTTTTGTTCATCTGTTCGAGCAGAGGGGCAGCGACATTTCAGTTGGAGTCTAGTCCTGGTGTCTGCCCTGGCATGGACGGGCACAGAGCTGTTCTGTAGTTGAATAGGAAGAGCCTGTCTAAAAAAACTACTGCCCCACTTCAAATTGCAGTGTTCTGTCACCTAGGCATCATCTCTTCCTGCCCCTAGTATTTGATTACAAGGAATCGGGGGGAGGGGGGAAACTTTCTTAGACACACTGGCACCAAGGTAAGAGGTGGGGCTGACCAGGCAGTCAGTGAACATGAAAAAATCAGACAAAGCAGAGATGGAAATAATGCGCCTCTTGAGGAGAAAAGCAATAACGAATAAAAGGACTTGCCTACAATAACTTCACTGAGGACTCATGTTACCGATTTTCATACTTACTAAAGGGATTGTAAAAAACACCCCAGCATTTTAGAGGTCTTGGTTACATTTGCAGCACTGAGGTAATCTTTCTGCTGTTTGTTGTCCTCCTTGGTTGAGTACCACAATTAAAGATTATGCTCCCCCTTTTCTTGTTTGAAAACAGTTATTTGGTGACTAGAAAGGCCACGGAGGCATAGCAGGGAATTAACTCTTGGGTGAATGGGTCAATTCTTGGAACCAAGTCAGTGGGAAAGGAATGCTCCCCAAGGAAAGCCTGACACGGTGCTAGTTTCCTCCCTTGGAGAGCCAAGGATAAGTGACTCTCCAATAGGTTCTTGTCTACGGATTTCATTTTCTAAACTGTATTAGCACCCAGTGGTTCTGCAATGGCATCTGCAGGGATATTGAACCCACTCATCCTGTGCTGAGGGTGAGAGGAGATTATAGTCCCGTCAGCCCCCCAAAATTACGAGCCTTTTTTTGCAACTAGCAAAGTCTATAGTAAACAAAGCAATACATCACCAATGAGCATTCTTTCAGAAAAATGATCATATTTTTTCCCCACTAAAAGCTGGGTTTTTTCAGCTTTCTGTGGCTAAGGGGCTCGGTGAGGTGTTTTTTGTCGTCGTTGTTGTTGTTATTATGAAGATTTTTTTTATAGCTTAGGTATAAGAAGTTGCCAGCATAGACCTTTGCAATATATTTTAATTACAAACACTTGATTTGGAGAATTGCACAGATCAACCTCACAATATTACTAGCTCATTTTTAAAGGTGTGAACATTCTGAAATAATTTCTGGTTCTAGAATTATCCTTTTTAGGATTATCTTCTAATTCAGATAATCTTATTTTGGTGAAGCAAAAACTATAAACATTGAAAAAGGATGATTTGTGTTGGATGGCATTAAAAGGATTTTTTTTTTTTTCATGTTCAAGCAACAGCATAATGATTTTCAGGTCAAATTCTATCTTTAAAAATATGTGCTCTACATTTCCTGCCAGGTCTGAAAAATTCATTGGCAGTTTCCCTCCAACAAGGGCTGCAATTCTACGGATAAATAGCTTCTTCAGCTACAACAGTGTACTACCCACCAAGCACTGGGTTTTTGTGGGGTTTTTTTACCAGCTGGAAAGTTTTTTATCTGTACTGTATGCAACTCCTACTTCTCATTGCCTGTGACTATTTTGAATAGAAAGGCCAGTGTTGGTTACTGGTCAGTGGCAAAGAACACAGCATGACGAACACAGAGCATGGCGAACACAACTGTGAAGCCCCCTATGCTAGTCCTGGAACCAAGTTGGCAGATAGTAGGTGAATCACTGAGGTGAAGGGCAGACTTGATTTAACTCTGCCTGCTCTCGTAAGAAGGGCCAATCCTGTTCTCTGCTGAGAGATCTTGAGAGCGTTACAGGTAGAAATGGTTTTTAGAATTCATAGAACTGACAGGCAGTGGGAGCCTCCTGAGTGACAGCTCGATTTAAATTTAGCACAGAACGAAACGAGCTGCTCCTCTGTAATAACATAGGAAAAATTCAGGGACGTGAGCTTGTCTGCTCACCCCTCGAAAGTGGCAACCCAACTGAGACAGTAATTTTACTGATAGAGCCTGTCAGCATTATGCCATTTCCCCCCTTTGATGTATTGATACTTCTAAGGAGGGATCCAAGCACAAATAGTGAACGAGTTGCTGATCTAGTCGCAGGACTGAAATTTACCTGGGGCTTGCCTTGGGACACAACAAATTCTCCTTGGTGAATTTTCTACAAGTGTTTCCCTGTGGAAAAGAAGGTGGTTTGGGAGAGAAGGAATTACATTTTTAAGTAAGATATCTTCAGGCATAGAAAAGCCTACTCTATTTTATCTTATGTCCATTCTAGACTCTTTTTAAAAGCACAGTAGATGATTAACAACAGAAAAGGAGTAGAATCCAAAGGACTTCTCAGTTGTTCTCTAACTAGAAGCATTCTTTGGTTTCAAATTTGAAGCTATTCAGTTTGCAGCTGGGCGTACGTGCATGTTTGGGAACTTAGACACAGGTAGCTGCAATGGCTTGAGAAGCTACAGTTGACCTGTCTCTTTGCATTTTAGAGATTGATTTCAAGGAAGTTAAGGTTATTTGAAAAGTTAAGAGGTACAGACTTTGAGGTTTCAATAGATTCCCTCCTTGTATCCTGATCTTAGGTTGTTTGGGAAAAGATTCACACTTCCCCATCCACTTCCAGCCCCATCCCATCAATTGCGTGTGGACTTTGAGAAGCCTGCTTGATAACTTGTCTTAAGTTCTATTAAGGCATTTAGACTGAAATTGCTAATGGCTTTACCATAAAATTTATACTGTTGCCTGGCATTACTTTTACAAAACACTATAGGACATTTATTTTCAAAGGCAGTTGAATAACATAAACCACATTTTTTTAAAAAAAGAGCACTTTTTATTCACTTTAAAGTTTAAGTGGAAAATAGGAAGAGGAATGTCATGGGGGAAAAACTTGCAAAATGCTACAGTGTTTACAAATGCCAGTTCTAGATGATTGGAAAGGCCCTTCTCATAATGGTTGAAATTTGGAATAGTTTATACAAAGATTGTGTTCATTTTTATACAGCTGTTTTAACTTCAAATTGCTATTTGTGTTTTAAACATATAATTCTGCACTTTGAAATCAGTTCATTAGAATGATAACATGTATATGGATAAAGATGCAGTATTCCTTATTCTGTACTTTATTATACTTATCAAAGCTGCAATTGAATAAATCTGGTGAGGTGAGGCCTTCAAATGTATTAATACGCCTTTGTTACATTGTTACAACTGCTTAGAAATGTAGCCATGATGTTGTTATAAAGGTGTCTTAACATTTACAGTAAGGATTGACAGAATTTAAGCAGTGTTAAGAATACCAGCATTCATTATACGTTGAGTTACAATCTTTGTGTAAAGGATTGAACGTGAGATAACTCTTGTGAATCATAATAGGCCCAGGAAGCCTTAATACACCTAGTCCATAATCCAATCTCAGATTTTGCTCCTTACTAATTAATGCCTATAAATTTAGGAGGTAAATGTATTCTGCAACTTCACTGATCAGGTCTCTGCCTTCCACTTTTCTGAGGTAGTGCATCTCATGAAAAAATCTTTCAACTTGATTTGGTTTCGTTTTGAAAAGGGGTTTGGTAAGCCATGTGTCTTCCATATCGCATTTCTCCTTATCTCCACACTGCCTTCCACTTAACCTG
>NW_020174046.1:2920364-2973168 GCF_003031525.2 Neophocaena asiaeorientalis asiaeorientalis | reverse complement strand
GCCTTCCACCTAACCTGTACAGGCCCCCCCCCCCCCCCCCGGACAGATGCACACCTGTGTACACACCTGTATATGCAGCAGCCAGGGGGCTAATAAATATCAACAGAGAACTTTTCTAAAAGAATGAATTTGTAATAATCCATGCTGTCTAGAAATGTAAGTTATTTACCTTACTAGGGAATCAGCTTATAATGCTATATATGACTTTGCCTGCATTTTATAGTTAAGAAGTGTACATAAAAGTTTAAAATGCTATATTTTCACAGTTTCATTATAGAATAATGTCTGTTTAGCAACCCATGTCCATTGGTACTTTAAATATGCTAAATACTGTGTAACTGCAATAGAAATACAGATTTGCGTAAGAAAATGAAACAGGAGGATACTGCATCTTAAAGAAATAGAGTGAAGATATTTTACTGTATTCGTGACATGTGTGATAGTGGAAAAAGTATTTTCAAACTCACAAATTTTACAGAGGTTGTAAATAGTTTGATGAAGTATGTTGGGAAAAAGAGCTTCTAGTTTTCATCACAATAAAAAAAAAAAACTTGTTCAGATATGCCTTGTGTATCTTACACACGATTAGTGATATTGCCATGGGGACTCTGTTCTGCTTTGTCAGAGCACAGCCCTTGTGCTTCCTGACAAAATGGAGTGGCCACTTGTCTCGATTTAGCCAGGATGGTTTAGAACGCAATGAAGTCATTTTAAGTTGCAGCCAACTGATTCCAAACTCAAAACGTCTTTGCCTGAAAAGAGAAAAAACAGCTGCAAAGGATTTTACTTGTGCTAAAATAGAAGCATCTAGCAATCATTCTCTTTTCTCAGTTACTTTCCTCCTCCATGAAGTAGTTCTCTATCAAAAGAAACAAGCACCCTCTACAGGTGTTTATTCTTGTTGAATCCCAGAGGGAATACTTTTAGCAGTAGCTACCTGTTGACAAGATGAGTGCTATGGATATGGCCACATGTGAAATGAATCTGTGCTGGCAATAGGAATAAGCTAATGCCAATTTTCAGAAATGAATTAAAAGCTGAAAGTGCCTGTCAATAAACATTATGACCAATGAGATATTCCTATACTCTTACACAGCAATAATTCTTCATCAGACTGGGTTTTTCCTCCACCTTTGCTAAACACGTGCACACAGAGTAAATATATGCACACAGTAAATTGAATCTGTTCATATACCCCCTCAAAAATTATTTGGTGTGTTTTAAATATACCTAATCTTATTTATGTTAGCATTTCTTAATTTAATCTTTCTTAACTACAGAATGTAAGAATGCAAGTCTGAACTCTATGATTATCTCCAATATATACTCTGGCACACGGCATTTATAATTTTGAGAGGAAAACTTCACTGTGATTTGCCCCAATCTTATGAAGCGCTTGTGTGTGGCTCAAAAAGTTTTGCTCGGTTAAGAAAAGCCAGTTTATTTAGAACAAAACACTAGAGATATTTGTTTGTTTTCCTTTATTTTATTCACTGATATCAACTGCACAAATCCATCTTTACATTTCTTCATATCCTTTTCCCCTAATATTTCCTGTTATCATCTAAGAACCATTTTGGAGTGAATACTGACACAATCGTTTCTCCCCAAAAAGCCCACAAAGGTATGACTGACATTTAGTAGGCCTAGTCTTTGACTAAGCTTTACAGTTAGTCCTGGAAATGACCAGATTTACATTCAGAACTTCACAATATTTTCCTCTCATTATTTCACTGCTAAAAGTGGAGTCATGAATAGAAATATATGAGTAGATGATATGAATAGACAAGAGCCCTGGAAATTCACCAGCCTTACCATCTCAGAGCACAAATCCACCCAAACAAGCTATCAGTAAAATCATATTCTTTCAGAGCCAAACATTTGGTAAGAGCAATTTTAAAAGTATAATTGTGATTAAACACTCAGGCTTTAGACAGTGAAGACCTCCACGATGGACAGTGTTCTCCAGAACCAGATCATAGGCCTAGAAAACCATCTCCCGTTTCCTCCTCTGCATTTCAGAAAAAAAGGGAAAGAAGGAAATATGCCAGGATAGGGTGTAAAATAACCATTTAAGTGTCAAAGGAAAGCTGCTGGGATCCATAATCTCACTGAAGGCAAGTCTTCTGACTGGGCTGTTTTCTGCAAGTTGTCTGAAAGAACTAAAAGAACTTGAAAGGTCAAAAGTTCAGCAAACCATGAAAATAATAGATGTTCTTTAGTAAACCCTTACTACGTGCCAAGCACTATACTAGGCAATATTTAGACATATTACCTCTGATCTGTACCACAGTACCAGATTTTATGGGTGGCTGAGTTGTCCACAAACAGAAATAGTGAGCGACAGAGTGGGAATGTGACATTACCTCTCTCTGGCTCTGAAGCCTGTATTCTTCCCAGTGCACCACAGCACGTGTGTTCCCAGAAGCCACCTTTCCATATCTAACTCATAAGTAGTTTTTTTTTCTTGTTGTTGTTGTTTTTTGCGGTACGCGGGCCTCTCACTGTTGTGGTCTCTCCCGTTGCGGAGCACAGGCTCCGGACGCGCAGGCTCAGCGGCCATGGCTCACGGGCCCAGCCGCTCCACGGCATGTGGGATCTTCCCGGACCGGGGCACGAACCCGTGTCCCCTGCATCGGCAGGCGGACTCTCAACCACTGCGCCACCAGGGAAGCCCCTTAAGTAGTTTTATTATGAATGTGTATCATCTATTTTCCGAATAAGATATAGGGACATGATACAGCACGTGACTTAACCGTGGTACATAATATTTGAAATCAGTCTTCTCCTGGAAAGTCACACATGGAGGATTATTACAAACAAACAGCACCAGCCAGCTGTCTCCCTGAACTTGTCACTTGCCTCTTAAAATGTTTGGCCTGGAGATCCAAAATCATTAAAACTCTTCCCTCCTTTGTAGCATTTTTGACAGAGCAGGTTTTCTCGATTCTGCATATCTCTTTGTAGGTTAACTAGAAGGCTTTCCACCTGTATAGACCTTCTAGAGTATGTTTAAGTTACATTTGAAATGTTCACCTCCATGGAGCTAGTCGTTAATAACAGAGCCCACTCTTGGCGGTGGTGAATGGGGAGACCATCTTGAACATTCAGATGATCAAGAAGAGAGAACGGACAATTCCTTTTCAGATTTCTCACCTAACAGGACCACCTTGGAATGTTTTCAGTAGCCTTATAAGTAATTTGTTTTTAGTATTGTTGTTAGGTTAATTGAATTTTATGTAGGAAGCTGTCCAACCTCAGAGAAATGACCCCGACCCCCCTTTTCTATGTAGAACAAGGTCTCTGACAGTATTGATTTATGGAAATACTAATGGACTTTTAGAAAACATTAAGAGAATGTCATTTCTCCTGGTATTTCTTTTTCTGAAAATGAATCTCCTGAATTATGATCGTTTTCCATGTTACTTGGCTGAGGGAAGAGATAAAACCTGTATAAGCAAATTCCCTTCCATGCTGACAGCAAGTGTTCCGTGTGCACACAACCCACTGCAGAAAGGGGCTTTCTCCTCAGTGAATTGGGTTTCACAAGCAATAACTTCTCAACAACAAAACCACAACTTCAAGTGAGTTGAAAAGAGGTGAATGGTGAAAATAGTCACATCGGTACTTTTTCTTTCTGGATTACTTCTCTAGAAATTTTAAATGTTTGAGGCAACAGTCTACCCTTTGTGCAAAGCAAGAACCAATGAATGGACTCCTTGTGTGAATTATTATATCTTGCTTTTTCCAAGTGAGGGTGAAGAGGAGGGTAGAATCTGGGTCAAATTCTAGTCAAAATGCTCAAGTAATCAAAAAGTAGGGTATTTTAGGGATATACCAACATCTTCCCTTTCTGCTAAGTTCATACTCCTAAGCTATAGCGTAAAACATTATAGGAAATGCTTTTGTCCTACTTGTGTTTGCCCCGCTAGTTTTTCCATAACAGAATTTTGTAATTACATCCAGACTACAGGATATATTTCGTCCCTCAGACTTGATTACATTGGATGGGTATTGTTGAACTGGGGCACTGGTGCCTATATTCAAGGCTCTTTCCTATCAACTTGTCTGTCCACACTTTGTTGTGTTTAAAACTTCATTTTAAATAATTACCATCACCGCCCCCGACACATGGAATGGTGGCTGTATTGTTTTGTTCATGTCTGTGTGGGACACATTGCATCACGTGGCAAACCAACTCCCCGTGGATAACTACTTACAAAACCAGCTTGAAAACATCGTCTTCTGTATTATGTCATCCTGTATCATAATGCAATTATGTGTATCATAACATGCTCATTTAAAAAAAAAAAAAGAGAGAGAAACCAGCAAATTCATGTTTGTCCATAGAAGAATGTACTCAGAACTTTGTGTTGTGAAACGATGAGAACAGACCACGTTTAAGATACCCACCTGCCACTTAAAATGACTTAGTTATAATTAGTAGTAGTCTAGACGTTGCTCTTGGTGTGTGGGATTCAATTCAAACGTCATCTTCTTTTGAATAAATCTCTTGGTGGTATTTGAAAAAACACATGAGAATAAAGAAAAATATCATCTTTGACCAAATCAAGCAGGCATCTTTTTCCTTTTCCTTGACACTTAGCTCATTATACATGGTGATTGGATTACAAGAGCTGTGTAAAAATACAAAAAACATCCTTTCGTTTACAAAACAGTTATTCTAGGCTTGAAGCCTCTGAACAGCAAATTGAATAGATGTGCTGCGTCTGATTCACTTTACAGGTGTAATTTTACAAAAGGCTCCTGGGTCTCTGACCCCAGAGAGTTAGAATGCCCAGAGGAGGTCCTCCGAATTAAAGGATAAACCCGCCGCCCCCCCCCAATAATGCTGGCAAGCAAATGTGTTAATTTCTTAAATCTTCATTTAGTTTTCTGTTCAGAGTTTTAATTGCAAATGAATTTATTTCTCCAGCTTATCTAAAGATCTAATTTCCCAATAGTTTCCTCTGCATTTATATACTCTGTAGTGTTTAGGCAACCCCTGTTATAAGTTTATTAATATTATGTAAGTGTTGTTCTTGTATTTATGTATAGTGTATGTATTGTAAATATACTCAGAGCTTTTTTCCTTTTACTGTAAAATGGTGATTTTTTTTTTTTTTTTTTTTTTTTTTTGCCCTATGATAACGTAAAGGGAGACCCTCCTAATGAGATTCTCTCAGAGGATGATTATTCCAGTCTATTCTCAGAGATGTAAATGAACAAGTGTTATCGTTTTTAATGGTGTCTCAGACATATTCTGTTGGTGCATTGCTTTTCTGTATTCAACTTTCCTATGAATTGAGCTGTGAACCGAAATAGAGTTTAAACCTTTAACTGTATGCATTTGTATAATTATCTGAATGAAGGCATGAAGGTTAAATAAAGCATTTTGTATGGAACGAAACTCCCTAATTATTACTAAGGCTGATCCAGACACTTTGGAAATCATAGTTATTAACCATTCTAATTAAACCTTTGTTATGAAAAGTTTTACCATTTGTGTATAGTAATTTAAAACACAGAACAAGATAGCCTCTATACTAAAAAATGGACAGGGTTTTATTTCATAACACCCAGGACCTAAAGAGGGATTCCTAACAATATTTTAATGAATGTAAAACTAAAAAGTGGTCCAGAAATATGAAGTGATACGAAAAAGAGATATTTTTCAGAGCCTAAAATTAAATCTCTATAATTTAATGAATTATAATATTTTTCAGACTTTGTGGCTCATTTAAGTGTAGAATGATCCATTTAACACACGCCAACGCTAGTTTATTTCTGTAAATTTTTTAAGAAAACAATTATAAGGGTTTTGAAAATAAGACCATTAATGAGTAGACTATCTTTTAAATAATTGCTAAAAAAGCACTTGAGAAATCTAAGTTACAGTAAGTCCCCTACATACGAAAGAGTTCAGTTCCAAGAGCACGTTCATAAATCTAATTTGTTCTTGAGTCCAACAAAGTTAGCCTAGGTACCCAACTAACACAATCAGCTATATAGTACTGTTCTGTAATAGATTTATAATATTTTTCACACAAATAATACCAAACAAACACAAAAAATAAAACATTTTTAATCTTACACTACAGTACCCTGAAAAGTACAGTAGTACCAGCTATATCGCCTCTGCTTTCACCCATGCTTCCAGATATCCTGGGTTTGGAATAAAGATACTGTACTACTGTACTCTATTCAGTACTGTACAATAAAGTACACAAAAGCACAACCACTTGTAGAGAACGCACACACGTGACAACGTACGCCAGACACGGTGATTCGACATGCGAACGCGTGTTCGCATCTTTGAAAGTTCACAACTTAAAGGTTCATATGTAGGGGACTTACTGTATCCTCCTGTTAGTGTCCTTCAATTGGAGACCTACTAGAAGAATCCATTCAACAATGAGAATGGTAGTAAATGCTACTAACAATTATATAAGATGATGATAAGTAAAACAATATTTGAGTACTTCCTAGATGCCAGGCAGTGTTCTAAGTATTATATTTGCTCCCTTTATTCATTACAAAAATCCCGAGTTAGGTTCTGTTATTATCCTAACTTTACAGAGGTAAAAGTAAGGTAATGAGTTCAGGCAACTTTCCCAGTCAGTCTGGTTCCAGGATTGGTGTCTTAGGCTACTGAAGGGTTACGAGTTAAGGGGATGAAGAAAGGATGGAAGGTGGAGAGCAGGGGGTCCAGGTGATAGAGAGAGTAAGTAGTGATGAATATCACAGAAATGTTCGACAAATACCTTTGATTATGTATGTACAAATAAATAAAAATAAATCCAATAAATGCTATTCTTCATACTTGGCAAACCGTAGTGTAGTTTAATAACTCATAAAAATCAGAGATTGAAATTGATTTTGACTCACTTTATTCCTGACTCAAGTCCATTTGTAAATGAACTTTGAGTTCTGTCAAATCACTGGGTTCCACTCAGAGACACTGTGCAAGGAGAGCCATGAGGGCTGCACATCACTCTCCACTCCGTCCAGGCCACTCCTTCCATGTAGGTTGGAAGCTCAGTGCACTGTATATTTGACTTTTCCAAGCCTGGTTGCTTTGAGCATCTGAAGGGGTCCTAAGAGAATGATTCCTCTCCCAGGGCGAGCTTCCTTGGCACTTTCATGGTGATCACAACACCAACTCTACAGAAGAAATCACTCACTAAATGATGATAAGATTCTTTGACAATTGAGGCAACAAACTGTAAGTACATTTTTTTACTAAACTATTTATGAATATTTTAGTCGTGCCATTTTAGAAATAATCCATTCAGGCAAAAGCCAGTAAATTAGGATAGTCTCTGTTGTTTAACACTCTGGTGAAGCATGGTAGTAACTTGTAAGGCTGAACCTAATTCATTCACTTACTTCATTTTTGGATGTGACTTTGTAACCAAGTGGGAACTTGGACATCAGATTTACATGTCTTTGGCCTGATTTCCTGAGCGTTCTCTTTAGGCCACACAAGCAGCCAAGCCAGCTCTACAGCTTTGTTCTTGTTTGTTTTCCAGTCTGCCTTAGGAAACTTGGTCATAAGCATAGACCCATGAAGCAAATCTCATGGAATAGATCACCCGATACTATCCTACGTTCAAGGTAATTTATTTGTCAGTGTTTCTTCTCCCAAGTGATTGCTGGATACTTCAACAGTAGGTGGAATTATATGGGTGCTGGATAATTCTGAAACTTCCTCAGCTCTTACATTTCCTCTGGATGTTTTGCCATAGCTGAGATTTCTAATCTGAACATTGATGGTTTCACTGTTTCTGTTTCTCTCCACGTTAATGGCTACAAAGCAACAGCATGAAAGAGTTAAAAGTATAGAAATAGCAATGTGATTAAGATGAGAATACCTTGGAGCTTTATCAAAAAACAAAACTATTTCAGTGCTAGAACAAAATTATACTCCCTAAAAAACTGTTTCAGTCCCAAAAGGCCACTGATGGTTTTCATACCATATAGTACATTGTCTTCCCACCAAAGTTGCATGATTTCTTTCAACACAATGAGTTCCCTGTGCTTTGTCCAAGTGCTGCCTGGATTTAATATATTTCTCTCCCAGTAGTGTAATAAGTATAATTTACGTCACTTCCTGTTTAGTCTAAATTCACCAATGAACACCTACACAGCCCATACACTTGAATGATTGTCTATTTCTAAAATAAAATACATTTTCCTTCTACAGGAACAACTTTTACATGATCTTTCCCTTTTATAGTTTCACTGTGGTAAATTCATGTGTGTGTGTGTGTGTGTGTGTGTGTAACTCAGTTTTATGAGGCCATGATAATATCAACATCAGACTTAAGCAGGTATGCTAAAAACAGGTTCACTCAGGGAATACTCCAGAATTGCTTAAAAATATGTATAGCCATCATGATGCCCCCTTTTATTAGAGCTACAGTTTACATGCATATATTGTAATCTGTTACCTTGGAGAGGATTGCAGGGCACTGTAAGTCTGTGCCATGAGCTACTGTGATGTCCAGATCCCTTAGAGCTTTCAGACTGCACCAAAGGCTCAGGTCAGTTCAAACATCTCAAGGGCAGCCTTGCTGTGCCCCAGACTCCTCTGAGCTCTTCAGCTTGACCAGAGACCAATTCATGAGGTAGATGTGGTCATGAAGGGTTAGCATAATTGATCATCCTCAGGGCCCTTAGAGCTTACATTAGTACAGACTGTCCATTCCATTGCTGAACCCTACCTCACCTTTCATGGCTAATTTGGAGCCACTACTTTGTAATATGTTCAGCATGAATCCATACAGTCACTTGGGCATTGATGTTGATTCTTTTGTTTTATATATATATATATATATATATAAAAAACAATATTTGTAACTTAAGTGAGAAATTATATTTGCTATATCTAAACCATAGGAGAATGGTTAGGAGATTTCATACAGTTTATTTATTCAGCCACCCATAACAAGTCAAGGTTATTACGGTTACTAGTAAAAAGTTTTATATGCATAAGATAAAGCACACATTGGGTTATTACTCCGTGTAGGTATTATACTAATCAATATGGGATATAAAAATTGTACCTCAGACATGATCCCTGACTGAAACTAGGTTACAACCATTGGAGTAGATAAATACACAGTTTCTATAGTATAAAATATAAACGGATAAGCACAACCAGAACTGGCTGAGGTGTTGTGAAAGGTTAAATGTAGAGAGAATAGCTTCTGTTAACACAGGTAATCAGCGGGGCTTCCATGTCCCCTGAGATCTCTCTTGCATGCAGTTGCCCAGATCCCTAATTCCACGCCCAGTGAAAGACCAAAGCCCTCCCCAGGATTTCCGTGAACTTTGAGGGCATGTGCAGCCCCGGGGGTAAAGGAGGCAAGGCTGCTCACATCATCACAATCACCTCATTCTCTTGGTTTATGGATCATTTCAAGGTCTAAAGTGTGCTGTCTCTGTTTTCTGACCTGTCAGCTTCTTCTTTGATTTACTACACACATGCACGTGTGCACGCACACACACACATGTAAATTATACATTCATTTGTTTGCACACTGAAGTTTTGTGATCCATTAGCGGCAATGAAATCCATTTACTGGGTCAAGATGAAAATTTTCAAAAATTAAATAAAGAATAGAATGGGATGGTATAGGACAGGATGGAATGGAGTGTAATGGAATGCAAGAAAAGGGAAGAGAAGAAAGAGCAGAGGAGATGAAGCGTAGCTTTTGTTTCAGTTATGTACACAAGAGCATGCATGTGACAAGGCACAATGTAAAAAATACAGTTTGAAAGCCTCTAGTTGACTGATCTCTCTCTCTCTTTTGCTCCTGCCCATCTCCCATGGCAAATCCAGTTGCGCTGATTTCTCACACTGAGCAATTTATCCATTGTGGTGGTTGATTTTATGTGTCAACTTGGCTGGGCCATGGTGCCTAGATATTTGGTCAAACATTATTGAGGATGTTTCTGTGAGGTGTTTTTTGGGTGAGATTAACAGTTAACTAAGTGGACTTTGAGTAAAGCAGATTAACCTCCATAATGTGGATGGGCCTCTTTCAATCAGCTAAAGGCCTTAATAAAACAAAGACTGTCCCTAAGAAAGAATTCTGACAGCAAACGCATTTACACTTGAACTGCAACTTTTCCCTGAGTCTCTAACCTGCCAGCCCACCCCGTCAGATTTTGGATTCACCAAACTTCTACAATCCTTTCATCAGTATCTTTTCTGACTACAGGTCTTTTACCTCCTTGGTTAGATTTATTCCTAGGCATTTTACTCTTTCTGATGCAACTGTAAATGGGGTGGTTTTCTTAATTTCTCTTTCCGGTAGTTCACTGTTGGTGTATAATTTATTTATTTATTTTTTGCTGTGTTGGGTCTTTGTTTCTGTGTGAGGGCTTTCTCTAGTGTGGCAAGCAGGGGCCACTCTTCATTGCGGTGTGTGGGCCTCTCACTATCGCGGCCTCTCTTGTTGCGGAGCACAGGCTCCAGACGTGCAGGCTCAGTAGTTGTGGCTCACAGGCCTAACTGCTCTGCGGCATGTGGCATCCTCCCAGACCAGGGCTCGAACCCGTGTCCCCTGCATTTGCAGGCAGATTCTCAACCACTATGCCACCAGGGAAACCCCACTGTTGGTGTATAGAAGCACAACAGATTCCTGTATATTAATTTTGTGTCCTGCAACTTTACTGAATTCATTTATTAGTTCTAATGGGGTTTTTTAAATATAAATTTATTTATTTTTGCCTGTGTTGGGTCTTCATTGCTGTGTGTGGACTTTTTCTAGTTGCGGCGAGTGGGGGCTACTCTTCGTTGTGGTGCGTGTGCTTCTCATTGCGGTGGTTTCTCTTGTTGCAGAGCGTGGGCTCTAGGCGCACGGGCTTCAGTAGTTGTGGCTCGTGGGCTTTAGAGTGCAGGCTCAGTAGTTGGGGCATATGGGCTTAGTTGCTCCGTGGCATGTAGGATCTTCCCGGACCAGGGCTCGAACCCGTGTCCCCTGCATTGGCAGGCAGATTCTTAACCACTGCGCCACCAGGGATGTCCCTCTAATGGTTTTTTGATGGTGTCTTTCTATATATAGTATCATGTCATCTGCAAATCGTGACAGTTTTATTTCTTCTTTTCTAATTTGAGTTCCTTTTATTTCTTTTTCTCGTCTGATGGCTGTGGCTAGGACTTCCAATACTATATTGAGTAGAATGAGTGAGAGTGGGCATCTTTGTCTTATTACTAATATTAGATGAAATGCTTTCAGCTTTTCACCATCAAGTATGATGTTGTCTGTAAGTCTGTCATAATTGGCCTTTATTATGTTGAGGTATGTTCCCTCTATACCCACTTTGTTGAGAGTTTTTCTCATAAATGGATGTTGAATTTTATCAGAAGCTTTTTCTACATCTATTGAGATGATCATATGATTTTTATTCTTCAGTTTGTTAACATGGTGTAGTGTAGCACATTTATTGATTTGCAGTTATTGAAACATCCTTGCATCCCTGGGATAAATCCCACTTGATCATGGAGTGTGATCCTTTTAATGTGTTGTTGGATTAGGTTTGCTAATATTTTGAGGATTTTTGCACCTATGTTCATCAGTGTTATTGGTCTGTAATTTCCTTTTTTGTGATATCTTTGTCTGGTTTTGGTATCAAGGTGATGTGATACCTTGTAGAATGAGTTCAAAGGCAATACTTCCTCTGAATTTTTTAGAATAGTTTGAGAAAGATAGGTGATAACGCTTCTGTAAATGTTTGATTGAATTCACCTGTGAAGCCATCTGGTCCTGGACTTTTGCTTTGGAGGAGTTTTTTCTTTTTAATTAGTGATTCAATTTTGTTACTGGTAATTAGTCTGTTCATATTTTATGTTTCTTCCTGGCTCAGTCTTGGAAGATTGTACATTTCTAGGAATTTGTTCATATTTCTAGGTTGTCCATTTTATTGCCATATATTTGTTCACAGCAATCACTTTTGATCCTTTGTATTTCTGTGATGTTGGTTGTACCTTTTCCTTTTGCATTTCTGATTTTATTGATTTGGGCCCTCTCTTTTTTTCTTGATGAGTCTAGCTAAAGGTTATCTATTTTGTTTATCTTTTCAAAGAAACTGCTCTTAGTTTCATTGATCTTTTCTATTCTTTTTTTAGTTTCTATTTCATTTATTTCTGTTCTGCTCTTTATAATTTCTTTCCTTTTACTAACTTTGGGTTTTATTTGTTCTTCTTTTTCTCGTTCCTTTAGGTATAAAGTTGGGTTGTTTACAGTCCTAAAGACTCTCGAATGTGATGATTTTTTTTTCTTATAATCATTCCTATCTAGTAGGGTCATAGTCCTTACCAATATTAAAGTGATTATGTGGACACACAAATCTAAGACAGTGATTCTCAACTGAGGACAATTTTTTCCCCCACATGACATTGAGCAATGACTGGAGACACTTCTGATTATCACAACTGGGAGTGAGGATGCTACTGGCAGCTAGTGGTTAGAATCCCAGAATGCTACTAAACATCCTACAATGTTCAGGACAGTCCCCCATACCAAAGAATTCTGTCCAAACTCTCAATAGTACCAAGTTTGCACAACTCTGGTCCAAGGTCACGTCATAGTTATTAGGCTCCCATAAGCAACCATCATCGTCTACTCTAGTCTGCAGAAATGGCAAGATGAGCCATAAACAAAGAATTTCATGGATAAATGGCATTTGGAAGATGGTGAACCCCTGCACTCTTTGTTCCAGAAATAGTCAAACATCTGTACTTGAACAGATCTACATTCCTATCTCAGACTTGTGTGCCTGTGTACAGAGCATCATTTTCTGTGTGTCAATTTGGTGAATTCTAATTTACTCATTACTCCCCCTATATAATATTCACCAAGTCTGTTACCTATCCAGCCAGGAAGTGACTGGCATTTCCTTTTGTGCCTTTAACACACGTCAAATATTGCACTTTTAATACTGTCAGTAGCTGATTACGTATCTTCTTCTTTGCTAGACTGCGAGCTGTTTGAAAGTAGAAATTGTACCTTATTGATATTTGGGTCTCAAAGCTTGGAACATGGTAAGCACTCGATAAATATTTGATGGCTACATAAATGATCCAGTTTACAAATAGGATTTTAATGAGGGAATAGAAACAGTAAAATGGAAAGTGTATTTTTGAACTAGATCACAGAGGGCCATAAAGGCTAAATTGTGGACTTTGGCTTTATTATTTAGGCAATAGAGAGTAATATTATTATTCCTAAAAATGAATGTTTTGATAAATCTTTTGAAAATTAGGTCATATTTTAAATGCACTCCCTTACACACACTTCCACACACACAAATATATTAGGTTTTCCATTAAAGAAGGAGCATAATAAAATAACTGATAATTTAAAACTTATTCACGTGTTAAAATTAACATCAGTGGAGGCTTATCAAATTGTATTCTGTAATCTTTCACTGGAATTTATATATATATATAGGCTTATGGTAAACTATAAGTATAAAATTATAAAGCATAAAATTCCTTTTTTCAATAATTAGAAAATAGAATTTTATCAACTCACCAAGCACTTTATAGGGAGAGAATATTTTGAAATTTTCAAATATTGTGAAAATTACAAGGTGCCAATTTACCTAAAAGTTTCTGCTGAGACTCTGCCAGTGCCCACGCTTATTAGCATCTGATTACCTTTTCATTATTTCAATCCACAGAGTCTTATGACAATAAAAAAAAGTCTTTTAATTCTGTGACTTTAATACTTTTGCATCTTTCCAAAGAAATCCTTTAAGAAAATGCACATTCGGTAAGCCCTAAATTGATACCATACCTCATATATGAGTCTCTGTTTAGAAATAGCTTTCACTCGATCATTTGATTAGGGTTGGGTTTTTAAAACATATTATATAATAAAGAATTTTGAAACTCGGAATGACAGCTGGTATACAGAATTCACTGCAATCAAAAAATAAATTGTTTTCTTCAAGTGAAAAAAAAATGTGTTGACTATAATGCTTTTGCTGAGCAGGTAGAACTGTAGCTGAGAAACAATTTTCTAGTCAGAAATGTTGTCTACCTTCAAGTCATAGCATTCAGGTGGCTTGGTAGCTTGCCCCTGTGACAGTAGACAACTCAGGAGCATGGAGGCCCGAGCATACACAATACTTCCTCATAGCCAGGGCAAGTAGGAACAGGCCACCTCTTCACATTGTTAATGGATGTTTTCTTTCTTCTTCCAATATTAATGTATTTTATGCTAACATTGTCATTTCCTGTCTTTTGTGAAAGATTCTGTAATATTAGAATCATTCAGGCCAGATGGGGTCTAAAATTTTTGCATTTCCTTTGTTAAAAATTCATTTTCTACACTGATGTGGCTGTCTTTATTCACATAAAACCATAACCATAGTCCCTTTTTTAATGACATGTAACTGTGATATATTATTTACCAATATGCTGACTGTATCATATAAAGTATTTAATTTGATTTTGTGCCTATGCAGTGAATTGCTAATCAGGGACTAGTTATTTTCCACCATAACCCCGGAGAGCTACTATTTTAACATATTCTTTACCTTTATTTGTGGGGACAGATTTATGAAAATTTTGTCACCCTTGCAGGGGAGATGGGTGGCATTTTCTATGGATCTCTAACTGGTGGAAGGTGCATCTCTCTATCAAGACCTTTAAGACATCAAAGATGACAAAGGAAACCTTTTGACTCCTTTTCACTGCTTAATCTCTTGGCATTCTGTGTATATAAAGACTATCACTGGATAGAAAGCAGTAATAAAATCCAGAAGTAGATAAAAGCACAAACAGTGAAACCAAGGTATTTGTAAAGCTCTATAAACCTGCTAACCAGAAATTGCAGTTTAATCTTTACATACAGTGAAGTCTCAAGGTTAACTGCTCCGTAAAGCTTCACATAGGCACTGGTGTTTGGCATCTCTTCACTTCCTTATCAACTAAAGGACCCTCCCATCATATTTCTTAGAGTTCTACTTCTTTTGAATGTATTATCAATGAAAGATTCCTCTACCTTAGATTGAAAATAATGCCATTGGCTGTTGGAATCAATTCACAAATAGGACATGTTTGATATAAATGTAAAGAAGACTGAGATTGGCCTCAGTTGGTTGTTGATAAATGGTGTAATGATAGCACTTTCGATTCCATGATGAGAAAAAAAAAAAAAAAGACTTCCTACCAAAATCAGATGAATTCTTCTCCATTTGTGCCAGAGGATCTAGGTAGAAGTTTGGAACTGTGAGTGTTTTGAGGACAGAGGTTAAGAAAGAAACTTTTGGTAAAATATACTGGTGGAGCTACGAACTTAGTCTTTGTTACAGAAGGTTGAAGGCTTTTTAAAATTTATTTTATTGAAGTGGAGTTGATTTACAATGTTGCGTTTACTTCTGCTGTACAGCAAAGTGATTCAGTGATACATATATACACACTCCTTTTCATATTCTTTTCCATTATGGTTTGTCACAGGATATTGAATCTAGCTCCCTGTGCTACACAGTAGGACCTTGTTGTCTATCCATTCTATATAGAATAGTTTGCATCTGCTAATCCCAAACTCCCAATCCTTCCCTCCCCTCCCCTCTTCCCCTTGGCAATCGCAAGTCTGTTCTCTATGTCTGTGAGTCTGTTTCTGTTTTTTGTTTGTTTGTTTTGTGGTACGCGGGCCTCTCACTGTTGTGGCCTCTCCCGTTGCGGAGCACAGGCTCCGGACGCGCAGGCTCAGCGGCCATGGCTCACGGGCCCAGCCGCTCCGCGGCACGTGGGATCTTCCCGGACCGGGGCACGAACTCGTGTCCCCTGCATCGGCAGGCGGACTCTCAACCACTGCGCCACCAGGGAAGCCCTGTTTCTGTTTTGTAGATAAGTTCATTTGTGTCATAGACATTGAAGATATTTAAAATATTGGCACGGTGGAAAGAGTATTCGTGTTAAGGTCAGACGGGAGTGTTTTTAGATATTGGTTATTCGGTTTACCGGCAGAATGATGCCTGCAAGCTCCTTGCCTAAGGAGACATATCTTAACACTGGGGGTAAAGAAAACACCGCCTTCTCGGGTGTTGTGGGGTATAAACAGGATCACATATACAAAATGACAGTGCAGAGCCTGCCCAAAGTCAGCCTTTGTTGTCATTCCCCGTTCCTCAAGTTCATAAAGGGAAGAGATTTCCACTTGACTCCACAGGAAGGAAAGTTCAGCAAGATCGACCCCAGCCATTCTCCACCCCTCTGTGTTTCCTCTCCAGAGGAGTGGGAGTAACTTATCCGTTTTGTGAACTTTAAAAGGACGAACACACGGTGGCTCAGTCCCTCTCCCTCTCTCAGGATACCCTGCCCTTAGAACGCCCATGTTCTCAACCAGACCTACAGCAAAGATCCCTTTATCATTATCATTGTCTTCTGCAGAGTTTGGGGCCATCTCCCTGCGATCTCCAGGAAGGTAAAGGCGATATTTTATTTTGTGAGTGTAGGCTTTAAATGTTGGAACAAAGGAGATCACAGCTACTTAAGTATGAAAGGGTATCTGCCTTAAGCATACACAGATTATTAGCTACTTTATTTGGGGGTCAGCTAAAAATACCCCTTCTAACCCCCCTCCTCAGTAAGTATATTCTCTACTTATGCACTTGGTGTTTGAAATTACCCATTAGACTTCATTTATTTCCCTAAGGCTTCTAATCACTTACGAAATAAGCCTGAAGAGCAAAAGTGGTAGCCTTATCAACAGTCACACCTTAATATTAATGAGCCTGGAGATGTATTTACAAGAGCAGGTTTAGATTAAGAAGGAGAATGAAGTTAGTACAAACACCTCCCTCGTGTGATTGTGTGCTTTTTGTGGTGTTCATTGTGGTTGCTTGCGGTGGCTGGGAGCTACAGAAGTGGCAAGGGGTAAGGAGAGAATTGTGCAGAGGTTCATGAAGGAGAGACAAGAGCCCTGGAAAATAATCTTTTTCTGGCTTATAATTTTACTCAGGGTGAGTCTGCCTAAGAAGTAAAGAACGTGTCACTCATCTGCTTAGTCCCTGTTGAGTAGGGGGATTTGTCAAAATACACTTTCATGCACTGGAGTCCATGCAATCTAATACCCAGGTGGGTTATTCCGTCCAACATACAGATGGAAAATGTTTAGAAAAACAGTTTTCTACAAATTACTTCACTGACGGTATGTCTCTTATTTGAGAGTTCTGGGCAAATCAAATCTGATTTGATAGTTTTCACTACTCAGTCTGCTATTTGATTGCAAACTGCTATCAAATGCCATTTTTTTTTTTTTAACAAAAGAGCAAATGGGAGGAAGACTAGAAATGCAAAAGCATAGGTTAGGAGAACTGTACTTTTTTTTCCTGTAAACTCCCGTTCTTTTTTCTAGGAGAATTGAATGTCCCGCAGGGGAGTGGTTGAGAACTGGTCAAAGCAGCAAAAGGATTATTAAAAGCTTTTTTAAAAAACTTGCTAATATCGTGCCAGGAATATTTACATTAGGAATGTTGCATCACAAAACAGATTTCAGATTTTATATATATGAAGAATAAAGTCATATTTATGAGCTTATGAATAAATTCATTCAGTGTCCTTTTTAACTTCTTTAACCACTCAGTGTCTGTCATTTGGGAAACACAATTTTTTTTTCCATCTTGAACAGAATGTTCAGTGTGTTAATATTAATAAGCTGAAATTCAGTGGGATGAATTTTCATGCTGTAGAGCTGTAGAAAATATTTTCAGGTATGTCAAACACATTTATTCAGCGTACAAAATCCAATACCCCCAAACGCCTCTTCTCTGTATTTAAAAAAAAAGATATTGAGTTGTACGATGAATAAAGAAAACACATACTCACAACATTTTTTTTTTCTGAAGAAACAAACAAAAAAAATCACATTATAGAGGAAAGCTCAGGGTTTGACAAGGCTGAATAACCCAGTTGGTGACCAGCCCTGTGGCTTGCTAGCCATGTGAGTCTCAGGCAGGTGAATCATACTTGCTGGTCTTCAGATCCTTTATCTGTAAAATGGGGATAACACATAGCATCATAGGATGCTAGATCATTTAAATAAAATATGATATCTGAAGTTCGGGGTTCTGTTTATTTTCACCTCACTCTACTTATCCCCTTTTACCCACTATATTCACACAAAGGTACCTCTCTGTGGCTCTAATGAAAGCTGAGGGCACTATTTAGGGTATTGTTTTTGTTGCTATAGTTGCTTGCCTCATTGAAATGTCTGATTTTTTTATTTGCAATATGAGAAGCCATGTCTTGTTCGGAGACAATGGATTTTTAAGAAAATATTGAAATAACTTGGTATGTACACACTTGGCAAAACTTCCCATCCCTCTCTTGTTTTAGATTGGTTCCTGATTTTTACCAGTGACCTTTTATTCAACATAAGAGTGAATAAGCCCTGGACTTTCCCAGATTAAAGATACACATAAACCTGGAAGCAGCTACCACAAAATATCACTGTGTAAACATGATAAAATGCAGAAGTAGATCATTTACATTCAGTGAGTAACAAGGTATTTGCAGGAATTAGCTGCCCTTGACCAGCCCAATTCTGTCCATACAGTTTATGCTTTCACTTTATTAATGCCTATAAATAAACATTTCTTGTCTAAATGTGCCCTGGTTCAGCATTTAACACACATAGGGCTATATTTTATAGCTGTGGGTTGCACAGCTCAACCTCCAGGTAAATTGTGATTCCTTTCCTCCTACATAGGCTGGCGTCTGTCGTGAAGGTCTGCATTTCTGGGACTTTCAATTAGAATCATAATCCGTTGCCTGTGGGCCAATCATCCACAAATAAGCCCTCCCATCCTTCTGTTCCTCTGGGCCATCTTTTGGGGGTTTTCATTACTTTTTTTTGGAGTAGAGTTGCTTTACAATGTTGTGTTAGTTTCTACTGTACAGCAAAGTGAATCAGCTACACGTATACATATATCCCCTCTTTTCTGGATTTCCTTCTCATTTAGGTCACCACAGAGTATTGAGTAGAGTTTCCTGTGCTACACAGTAGGTTCTCATTAGTTATCTATTCTATACATAGTATCAGTAGTGTATATATGTCAACCCCCATCTCCCAATTCTTCCCACCTCACCCCCCTTCAAGGGAGTTTTCATTACTTTGTAATGCAATTATTGTTCGGGAGAAAGAAGTAATATCCATAAGAGGATATTTGTGAGGATGGCCGGGAAGGATTAGGTGTGGAAACAGTTTCTGTTTTTTCCCCTGGGTAATCAAGAGTTCAATATAAAATGCAAAGATTCTCAAGAGACCAAGCTTATATTTGAAAAATAGTTTGGTCAACAAAGATGGCGCCAAACTCTACCCACAAGTCTAAATGGAATTTAGAAATACCCTCTTAACTCTTAGCTCCCACTCATGGAGCACTTATTATGTACCAGGTATTGTGCTACGTGCCTGAAAAATGTCTCATTTAAGCTTTCCATAGCCCTGTGAGGCAAACATTACCCATCTTAGAGGTAAGGACTGTAAGGCTTAAAGAAGGCAAGCAGCTGCCCAGAGACACACCATGAGTAAGTGGCCAAGCTGGAATTTTCTGCCCCCAACCCAGCTCTTAATCACATCGATGCTGTATGTAGTCATCATGGTAATCCAGTCTTAGTCAAAAGCCACATCCCAGGCCCATTGAAAAATAACTAATTTTACACAATGTCCAGACCTCATTCAGCAGTAAATCGATGGTGTTAACCATGTTTCCCTAGTTTTATTTTCCCCTAGTTTTCCTACATCTATAGCATTTTCTATTTGGAGGCTTTTAAATGGAAAGAGTTCCTTTAAGAAGTAATTATAAAAATTCTATAAATATCTTTTTGTAGAGCTATGACCATCACCAAGGAAGTTGAAGACAAAATTCCTGCCCTAATGTGTATTATTCAACAAACGCTTATTGAGCACCCATTTTTGTGCAAGGTCTTGTTAAACACAGGAATGAAACGGTGTCTATGGCTGAGTTACTGCACTCAGAATGACTGCTAATTCCATGAGGAAGATAGGTCAGAAAAAACAAAGTGGACTACCATGTGAGAATTGCTCTGGCTGTCACGTAAGTATATGGCCAGAGCACTTAATCCAAACTTGGCCATCAGGGAAGTCTTCCTGCAAGAAGTGATACCTGCACTGAGTTGTAAAAGGCATATACAAATCAGTCAGGTAAAGAATGGAAAGGTGAGATGGGAGAAACAAGTGATTTGGTTCAGCAAAAAGAAAGTTTTGTGGTTTTGGAGAAACAGCAGAAGTAGTTCAGTATGGTTAGAGTGTAGATCAGTGGTCTCAAATTTGCTGAAAATTAGAGTCACCTGGGGAGCTTTGAAAACTCCCCAATGGCCAGGTTGTACTCCATATCTATTACATCAGGATTCTCTGGGCGTGTCATGCAGACATCAGTAAGTCGTAAAGCTCTTTAAGTGATTTCAACGTGCAACCAAGTTTAGGAAACAGTAATGTAGACCAATAGTTCTCAAAGAGCGGTCTAGAGACAGACAGTATCAGCAACACCTAAAAATACAAATCCTATGCATGGTATTGGAGAAGTGACAAAGTCATTAAAACACATATTGCTGGGAATACCACCCCCAGAATTTCTGATTCAGTAGGTCTGGGGGCCTGAACATTGGTATTCCTAATAGGTTCCCAGGGGATATTGATCCTGATGCTGCTGGTCTGGGAGCTGCACTTTGAGAACCACTGGCAAAGGCAGTGCTTCTCAAACTCTCATGTGCATATGGTCACCTAGGAAAATTATTAAATTGCAAATTTTGATTCAGTAGGTCTAGGGTAGGACCTTAAGTTCCCTATTTCTAACCAATTCTCTGGTTATACCAATGCTGTTGGTCCTCAGATGACACACTGAGTGTAAGAAGACAGATAAGAAGAGGTGAAGGTGGAAAGGTAATTAGGGACTAGGTCAGGAAGAGCCTTATAATGTTTAGGATGATTTCATATCAGCTTTAAAAAAGTAAGTTATAGTATGTTCATGGTTGGTTGGTTTCTTCCATCATTTTGCTTTGTCTTTCACAGCATCAACTTTAGCCTGTTAAGATGGCAGCCAAGAGTAATCAAGGTTATATCCTTTTACTGTTTACCTCAATATGGGAAGAGAGAACTCTCCTATTTGTGGAATAAAACTTCCTCACTTCAGTCTTAGAGTGGACCAACTTAGTCACCATATCCACAGCTCCATCAATAAATGTCACCAGTGGAATGTCCAGCATCAATTACCTCAGCCCTCGGTTCCAAAATCCATTATTGGCGAGGGGGATGGGATCATCGTGACTGGCTAGACTAAGCAAGATCTGCCTCTGAAGCAAATGTCAATTCCTAAAATTATTTTGCTGCATAGTAGGAGGATAGGATTGGGAATGGATGGGGTCAATCACAATTAGCACTACGAACCATGAATGTCTTCCTAAAGTATTTTTTTCTGCAGATTTTCAGGAATCAATCATTGAAAAATTTTAAGTAGAAAGGTCGCAACATCAGATGTGCCTTTGAACAAGAACACTAGATTTTGGAGGTAAATAACTTGTAGTGTAGTGCAAGAAAGCCAATGAGGAAGATATTGCATTCATCAAAAGTTAATGGTGGCTTCATCTTAGGCCATAGTAAGGCAAATGGGAGAATCCAAGAGACTAGGTGATGATTTGCCGTGGGTTAGGGAAACAGAGGACTTGAAAGCCACTCACATGTTTCTGGTTTTGATAAGGAACATATAAAGAGGAGAAGGTTTTGGCTTGGGATAGTGGAAGAGGGAGGGGGTTGGATCAAGGAGTAAGGTGAGTGGAAGATGATAGGTTTAGTTTTAAGCATATCATTTGAAGTGCCAAGAAGACGTCCAGATAAAATTGCCCAAAAGCAGTTTGAACTACCTGTATAGGTCTGGACCTCGACGGAAAGGACAGGGCTGAAGATATAGAACCAGGAATCTCTATTTGGCCAAAAAGTTCGTTCGGGTTTTCCCATAATATCTTGCAGAAAAACCTGAATGAACTTTTCAGCCAACCCAATAGATGGTGGTGTAGAGTATGAAGAGAGGTCAAGATAGAGCCGTAGGGGAATTGGGGAATCCTGACATTCAGGGGGAGGGCAGAAAAAAAGATATTTATAAACGAGACTGAGAAAGATTAGGTTGATTATCAGACCACAGAAGAATGCGGTATTGCAGACTCTAATGTTCATGATAGACACAAAATTTCATGGTAGAGATTACTCCAAAAGTACAGGAAAGTGTTCAGGGAATTATGCTGCCACAGGCTAATTAGATAATATATATCAGAGTGTATGGACTTAGAGCAGAGATGAAGAATGAATGATTTGCGGTGGTGGGGTTAGCAGGTGTAGACAATCCTTCCATGAAAATCATCTGTGAAGGGCTGTAACTAAAGGGGAACTTGGGATTTTTTTTTTCTTTGTTATTGTTAAGGGGAAATCAAACTTATAACAATCGTTATACTTGTTGCAATTTTGTCCAGGAGCAGGCTCATACCAGCTCTTGAGAGAGGATTGAGTTCATCACTTCCCAACTCTATGTTAAGAAACATCACAGTGGTAGCTTTAAATTTGTTATAGTGGGATACATACACCCCAGAAATTGACAAATGCTCCAAATCAATGCTTCTTCCCCCTGGAGTGCCAGTTAAATATTTACTAGCATGCTACTGCCTTTAGTTAAATTTTAGAAGCTACAATGAATTTTTTCATGTTTTTGGCTGCTCAGCATCTGAACTCCCCTTGCTGTTTGGGGAGTTTCTGATTTCAAAAGTTCTGGTGAAGAACAGACCCCATTTTCCACTTCCAAAGCTGAAAAGATCCATGCCCCTGGCAGCCAGGATTCAAACACATGACACTCCTTTCTGGACTTTAATTCTGAAAAAAGTGATATGAATTTAAAAAAAAAAAAAAAAAGAGCAGTGAAATCCATATGAAAGAGGAAAAGTCTAAGAATAGTCAATTCCAGTTATAAAAAAGAACAATTTAACAGAAGCTGTGGAGCTGGAAACTGAACTTAGGCAGCATCACTCAAACCCCACAAGTTTTAAAAACTAGCAACACACTTGGAGAAGATACTTTGCACATATAGAAAAAAGATTATTACACAGAATATATTTTGAACCTCACCTATAAATCAATAAGAAAAAGACAAATCACCACCAGAAAAATAGACAAGCAATATGCGCAGGTAATTTACAGAAGAAAGAACCAGGATGGAAAAATACACAAAAAGATGATCCAACTTGCTAGTAATTGGGATAGATCAAAATAAAAATAATTTGAAATCCAATTTCATACTTGGATTGGCAAAAATGAAAAAGTCTGGCAATACCACATGGTAGCAAGCAAGAAGAAAAAAAATCTTACCATACTAGTAGGATAGAAAATAGGTACAATTACATTGGGAAGTAACTGTGCAATATGTAATAAAGTGTAAAGTGTGCATACCTTACTACCCAGATTTTCTGCTTCTCATTCTAGAGCTGTAGTTCTCAACTGAAAGCTGCTCATTAGGATTATCTGCAAGGCTTTTAAGAGACAGGCTTGGAGATCTTATTTTAATAAGTCTGGGATATGACCCTTGAGGACCATTATCCCAGAGAAACGGTCACACTTGTGTGCAAGGGGACAGGGAAATGTTTATACAGGCAAAAATTTGGTAACAAACTAAATAGCTATCAACAAGGGAATGTCTAAATACAATGTGACATATGTGTTTGTAAATGTAATAAAGGTGTATATACGTGTACAGAGACACACAGACACACACATCAAAGAAAGCTGAAGCATGTTTCCTTGTTAATGGAAAAATGCAAATGTAACAGAGAAGAACAAACTTGACTCCACATTGGATCTACTCCTTCAGCTCTAAGCCTTGTGCTCTGTTGCCTGTGCTTAGTCGTGCTGGCTCTGCACCTTTTGTAAAAGAATGTTGCCTCTAGCCTGAAATATACATGATAGTACATACTCAAGGCTCTGACCTTTAAAGGTATAACACTTTTCCATTCACATAGAGATAAACAGTTGCAGAACAGAGAATGACATTTGTCTTGTTGGAGGTTTACAGGAACATGATGAACAGGCCTACATGGACAGCTGCAAGAACAAAGGATCCCTGCACCAAGAAGTTTGCAGCAACCAGCCACACCCTGTCCCCTTTTAGTATAAAAGAAGCCTAAATTCTACCTCAGGTAACGTGGTTCTTTGGGACACTGGTCCACCTTCTTCTCAGTCTGCTGGCTTTCTGAATAAAGTCACTATTGTTTACCCCAACAACTTGTATCTTGATTTATTGGCCTGTCATACCACAAGCAGTATGAGCTTGGACTTGGTAATAGAAAGATCCAGGAGGGATGGAAGGTATATAAGAGAAGGATTGACTGATGCAGCCAGGTAGGTTCCTGACGAGGGAGGATCCAAGAACTTCTTTGGAGGATGGAGCCAAAAAAACAGGAGGAGGACTTGGTCTTCAGAAGGCTTAGTTAAGTAACAGGAGAGGATCTCTTCTACTTGACAAAAGTAAAGGAGTCAAGAATGAAGATCTGCACTCATCCATCCATTCCTCTCCCAACAGCCATTCATGAAGTACCTGCAGGTAAGTGTGCAGTGAAGCTTTGGGAAGTGAACTTGAAGGGATTCTGCCTGGAAATTGAAGGGATGGTCTATTTTCTCAGTGAAGGAGATAAATCATCTGCTGAGGGGTGGAGAGTTAGACAGTAAGGCAGTTAGTAATTGTATTTCTAGAATGCAAAAGTGTTTTAAATAATCTTTATTGTTTTTCAATTTACTTGCTGGCTAATCCAGTAAAAGTGTTTTCATTTTTAGAATTAACCGTCTGTTTCTAATTTTTCCAAGTCCAGAGCCAAGTTTTTAAAAAAATTTTCTCTGGTTTTCGTTTTTGTTTTTTACTTAAGCAATTGGCATTTTATAAACTATTGAAAGGACAATGATTTACAAAGGAATCCATTTCTGCATGTGGCTTATCACATCAGAGACAGATCTTTGAATAACGCTATTCAACTAGACTTTATAATCCTAATACAAGGACTTCACAATTATTTGTGGACAAAAATAAATTTATTTTTGGAACACTATTGATATTTTCAGCTTTATTGGCATTTAAAAATTGAACCAAATCAATTGAACATAAGTCAGAGTCAAGTTGAGAAACTGCACTTCCTGATTACAAATTGAGGCCACACATCTTTTCCCAAGGGCATACACAAAGGTTTGAGCTCTCTGAATAGGCCAGCCAGCAGCATATGGATAGAATGTATTAAACAAAAGAACCAATAATGTGACTGCAGTTTTTGAAGGCTTCCAAAAAGAGCAATTGAACTAATTTTGGCATTAGCTATTTCACAAGAAAAGAAACTATGAGAAAATGGAGATCTAAAAATGTTCTTTCACTGGAGACCTATTATCAATTGCACATATAGTTATTGAAGTTGGTCTTACATTCTACACCTGCAGCATTGTGTGAGATAATTATTTTATTCTTTGCTCATTAGAACAAGCAGACCTCCCAGAAAGTAATGTGCATTCTTATTTTTTTTTAATGGATTTATGGACTCAAAGTATTGAATACCAAATTTTCTGTGGGTTACTAAAAAGGCACAGAGGGATTCTAGAACAGACTGGTTGTCAGAGTCCAGGCGCCTTGTATCCAAGGAAATGGACTTAATTTAATCCAGGTGACTGGCTATTCAACACAATCTTTTCTTAATTAGTGGTACCTTGACCTCTTCTTGTGGAGTCCCTTTCATGATCTACATTTCTTGCAACTAACTAGTCTTATTTTCCCACATGACTTCCCACAGTTTAATTGTCATAGAAAATCTTTTTCTTTTTTTAAAATTCCTTCAATTTGAAGTATATCCAAGTAGCTAAGAAGAGGCAACTGTTCTTTGCACTAGTTTTGTGGAGGTAATTTTTCTCCCCAAAAATGAAAATTGTGAAAGGCAATTCTTAGATCCTCAAGAATCTTAGCAGCAACACTAGTGATAAGAGATATTTAAATAGGGATATGTTTTCCATTTCAAGTGTGGAAAGCAAAATTCTAAGAGAGCCCCAAGATTCTTCACTCTAAGTATGTACATTATCCCAGTTATTCAACCAAATGATAATCTAGGGTACTGCTGTGAAGGAATTTTTTAGATATAAAAAATTCCCCAATCAGTTGACTTTAAATTAGGGAGATTATCCCGCACATAACTTTACCAGGTGAGCCCTTAAAGATGTCAGAGAGATTCTTCTGTCAGTCTTAAAGAAGCAAACTGGCATCATACGGAGAGGGCTTTGTGGCACGGAACTGTGGGGGCTCTAGGTGCTGAATGCCTCAGTCCTAGACCCACAAGGAACCTAATTCTGTCAATAACCAGTGAGCTTGGAAGAGGACCCAGAGCTTCAGATAGGATCAGAGCCCTGGCTGACACCTTGATTTCAGCCTGGGGAGACCCTGAACAAGGACCCAGCTAACTCTCCAACACTTGAGGTAAAAAATTTGTGTTGTTTTAAGCCACTAAGTTTTTAGGGTTTCCACAGGAAACGAATACGCTAAGGGAGTGCTGATCTAGCGTCTTGACTTGAAGGTAGAATATTAACTTTTTACTTGTCTTCTAGTTTCTAGAGCATGGGGATCCAGCTTCTGTATGAAATACAGTTTTAGAGAGTGTAACTTCCAGTTGTTATTGGCATAATCCTTTCAAATGCCCGAGTGAGAGAAATGGTAGAGAAGATAATCTAAAACAGAATTCTTCACCTTTTTTGACCCTCATGCACTTGCTGGATGAAGCTCACCTTAATGATACTCTCCCATGACTGTATCCTGTTTAATTCCCATTCACAGACTGTAACTATGTCCCTTTCTCTCCACGGTTAACAAAGCAAATGATTGAAAGTGACACTATAATAGTGATAATCGTGAATCCACTCTGATTTATTTTAAAAAGCAATTTGCTTTCAATATTTGGAACTTTAGCTACTAATACACTTGTGACAAACCTCACTACTAGTGTTTCTTCATCAAAGAGGAAAGCATCTTCCTTTTCTTCCCCTCCCCCTCCCCTCCCCCTCTGCCTCCTCCTTCTTTTTCTTCAGATTCAGTGAAGACTGATTGAGAATTTATTGTGTAAAAGACAGTGTAAGTATTATAAAATCGGCTTCCTATGTCTGCTACTCCAAAGTAATTCTATTAATTGGATCAAGAAGATCTGTGATTACCAAGTCTTCTTCCACCTATCAGCCCCTGACTATACCTTCCTTAACTTTCTAGTAAGTACCATACTGTTTTGATTACTGTATCTTTGTAATATATTTTGAAATCAGGAAGTGTGATGTCTCCAGCTTTGTTCTTCTTGTTCAAAATTGCTTTGCTATTCAGGTTTTGTGTGTGTGTGTGTGTGGTTCAGATGAATTTTGAATTTCTTTTTCTATTTCTGTAAAAAATACAATTAAACATTTGATAAGGATTGCATGCAATCTGTAGAACACTTTGGATAGTATGGACATGTTAACTATATTAATTTTTCCAATCCATGAATATGGGATAGCTTTCCATTTTTGTGTCTTTTTAAATTTCTTTCATCAATGCCTTATAGTTTTCATCTATAAGGGTCAACTATATAGTTTTCCCCTTCTGAAAGACCACGAAGTCTCTCCCCTTCCTGGTTAAGTTTATTACTAAGTATTTTCAGAGATTTCTGAACAGGGAAGAAAGCTGGTCATAACCTCTTCATAGTTTTCTTGTAAAACCAGAGTTGAAAATGGAAGGAGTAAGGATAGCAGAATAATCTCAGAGCTCAGGCTGCAACCAGAGGATCAGTTTAAGTGCAGCGTTGTCTTGACAGGTCCTAGATAGCAACAGGACACTAGGTGCCTAGGAAAGGTCATCTAGCAGAGACTCAGGAAGTAGAGATGTGTGCTTACCCTATGCATCTGCTTAGGATTTAAGGTCCACTACAGAGCTGGAAGGAACACACGTTGGGTTAGGAAAGATGAAACCTGGCTGGAAGGAACATGGTTTTCATGGATATGAAAAATCGCTGGATAAAACACAGTCCACAACCCATCCACCACTGTCCGCACTGACTGATGAAGTTGCCAATCAAGTGGTCGTCTTTGGAGCTGGGAGAAACCCGAAGAAAGTCATTTTTTAAGCAAGGGTCATGGGTCCACAAGCCTCAGCTCACTCCATGAATGTCACTGGACCTAAGCTCTGGTTTGAGTGGGTTTCTCAGGAGACTCTGCCCCCTACAGGGTTTTGGAGAAAAACAAGGCATGGCCCTTTACAGTAGGGCTTGAGCTGGGACAGAGCTCACCTACTGTATACGTGTGGCCAGGACAGATTGCAGGGATATGGCATTGATGAAGTGGGAGGTGGTGGGTGGGGAGAGAATGGAATGGTCCTGGCTGGAGAAGTGTGGCAGAGACTAGGGAAGGGGCATGCTGATTGAGAGAAGCACTACCAGGCCAAGTGAATGGGATGTGATTCTGGTGGGAGGGGAGTGACCATGGACTAACACAGGGCCCAACCAGCAAAGTGGCCTTGGAGGGAAAGGAATGGTGGGTGAGGGAGGAGATGAGGTTAGAACAGAGTGTATTTTCCAAGACCCAGTGGATAGAGGCATGGCCTTGTGGAAGGGGTGTGGTGGGTTGGAGGGGGCATGGTTACAATGGAGCACAAGGAGTGAGGCCCAAGGGGCATGGGTATTCAAAGGACCCAGTCTGGCCACAGGAGAGTAATAAAAGTTAGGGAGCATACTGTAAGGAACAAAAAGAACTTCGCCTGGGAGGTTGTGGCAGAATCAAGGCAAAGCACAGAGGATTGGTCTGGAAAAGAAAAGCACAATATACAGGAGAGAAGGAATGTGTCCCGCCAGAAAACACATGGCCCTGTGGAGCCAAGAGACATGGCCTCAGAAAGTTGGGTGTGGCCATAAAGAAGCACCGGGGCATGACTGGCAGTGGCCACGCCCAGAGGGGAGTAGAATTAAGGACATGAGGGAGCATGGTCTAGAGGGAGTGCGGAGGTGGGCGTAGGCATAACTGAGGGGATATGCCTCCTACCAGACCATGAGAAGCACAGAAGTCCATTAATTTGTATCTAGCACAATTCCTTGTCTCTCCTCAAAGCCCTTCCTTCTTCCATAATTCTTTGTTCTTATTGACAGTTCTCTCCCACAAGTCTCTGTTCTCTTCCACAGTTCTCTCTTTCCCCAAAGCCTCTGTTTTCTCCCATAATTCCAGGTCTCAAGTACAATTCTCAGCAGCTATGATGGAGCCCTGGATATGGCCATGGGTAACCACTGTGTGTGGCCCCAGCAGGAGTTGTGGGGCAGGAGGGGGAGGGTCATGAAGGAGTAAAGGTGGCTTGGCTTTGGAGGGAAGGGCTTGACTCAGACAGACTGTGAGGGCAGTGGCCAGAAGTGACGGGGGTGGACCCTGTGGGAAACGCTGGTGGAAGAGCAGTTGTGAATTACTTCTCTCTCCCCGCATTATCTTCTTTCCAGTAATTCCCTCTACCATAATTTTCTGTTCTCATCCACATTTCTTTCTCCCACAGTGCTTTGTGGGCACTCATATTCCTCTGTGCTCTCCCACAATCCTTCATGTTCTCTTTTCTCCCCCAGAATTCTCCATTCTCTCCCCAAATTCTGTCTGTCCCAGGATGCTCTGTTTTCTCCCACAATTCTCTGAGGTGCCTCAGTAGGGGGAGTGGCTTATGATGCTTCACTAGTGACCCTGAATGGGAAGTGTGACCATGGAAAGCCTAGGGTGGACTTAGCGGGAGAGGTAGGTTTGCATCATTTGGGGGCATGATGGTCAATGAAGGAGCTAAGGTGGTGTGGCCGGTGCAAGAGAGGCAGGTCAAAGTGCCCAAAGCTAAAAGGTTCTCATTCAGGAATGCTTCCTTCCTCCCTCCCTTCCTTCCTTCTAAAGTGTACCCTTTTTGTATTTGTTCTAGAAAGGCTACACAGTTGAAGCAATATGATCACTTCCACATTTAATGTAATTGGGCCCAGAGTTTACAGAGGAATTGAGGTTATTCTTCAAATCAGCTATACAGAACTGCTTCTGTAAAATTTGTTGGGAAGACTGTTGTTGAAGGCAATTATTCTTTCTCTCAACAAATACTTATTGAAGGAATCTCTGTGCCAGACACTGGGCTAAGGGCTAGGGACAAACTGATGAATGAGGCACACTGTCTTCCTCAAGAAAGTATGACGTGGTATAAAGCACAAGTTTTAAAAAAGGCACAGATTCAGCCTGGGAATCTCAGAGATGTTTGAGCTGTCTTGAAGTAGCAGTATTAACGAGGAAGAATTGAGTGGCAGGTGAGGAGTGAGAAATAATAAAAGGAATTGGAACCACAGAGCATGAAGAAATAGAGCTGGTGACTAACCGGGGAATGGCAAGGAGTCAGTATGGCTGGAAAATGGGGGAAGCCTAGTGGTATTGTGGGAAATGAGACTCCAGACATAGGTAGAGGACTGTGGTCTTCAAGATAATGGGAAGCCATTGAAAAACTATTCAGGAGCTCGACACAATCGTACCTGAGTTTAGAAAGGTCATTCCTACAGAAGCGTAGAGCATAGGTAGGAGGGGGTAAGATTGGATTCAGAGAAACTGATTATAAGGTGAGCCCAGCAGTATATTGTAGGAAATGATGGGATCTTGAACTAAGACAGTAATTAATATTTGAAGAAGAGAGATATTTAAGAGATTTAGAGTATCCTTCATTGTCCCCTATATAAAATGTTAGAAAATTTCTTGTCTGCCCTGAGTTGGAAAGGGCATGGATTTTAGAATCAGATAATCCTCGGTTTAAATCTCAGCTCTCCACATATTAGCTGAGTAGAGAAATATCTCAAGTCTTCAAGTTCCTTATCCATCAAATGGGAATAGCATGGGCTTCCCTGGTGGCGCAGTGGTTGAGAGTCCGCCTGCCAATACAGGGGACACGGGTTCATGCCCCGGTCCGGGAAGATCCCACATGCCGCGGAGCGGCTGGGCCCGTGAGCCATGGCCGCTGAGCCTGCACGTCCGGGGCCTGTGCTCCGCAACGGGAGAGGCCACAACAGTGAGAGGCCCATGTACCGCAAAAAAAAAAAAAAAAAAAAAATGGGAATAGCAATATCTAGCTCACAAAGCTGTAAACATTAGTAAACATACATAAAGTGCTAGCATATAACTCGAACTTTGTGGTTGACCTTCTTTACGTTACTCACATATATTAATTTTTTTCTTTAGATTGCAGGAAGTTCCGAGTTAAATATGATACTAATCAACAGACATCCTATTACACCGCATGACCAGCATATATGCTTTCACTATCTTCTAATATTTCTATTATATTAATTTTACTGAATATTTAGTCCTTCACTGTAAACAATCTTATGTTTCTTTTGAAAAAAAAGGTGAATAAGAAATAGGTAGATGGATGGATAGACAAATGGATGAATGGATGGATGCATGGATGGATCTATGGATGTCGATCAGTATAACCTTGACCTTGATTATAAACCAACCCCAAATTTAGTGGTTTAAAACAACAACCCTTTTTTAGCTCACAATTCAATGGGTCAGCTGGAATGACTCCAGCTGGGACAGCTCATTTTTGTTCCATTTGTTATTAGCTAGAGTCAATCATGCTTTGTTGTCAGTTGGAAGCCAATGACCTCACTCACATTTTTGGTTGCCTGTTGGCTATTGGCAGGGACGAAGAAGGTAACTGAGCTAGCCTAGGTTGTAGGGTTCTCGAGAGCAGTGTAACAGAGCTACTTGCACTGAAAGCACTTTTTGTTCCCTTCATCACGTTTGCTAATGTGACACTGACCAAAGCAAGTACATGGACAATTCCAGACTCAAGGACCAGAGAAACTAAACTCCACTTTTTTTTTTTTTTGCCGTACGCGGGCCTCTCATTGTTGTGGCCTCTCCCGTTGTGGAGCACAGGCATCGGACGCGCAGGCTCAGCGGCCATGGCTCACGGGCCCAGCCGCTCCGCGGCATGTGGGATCTTCCCAGACTAGGGCACGAACCCGTGTCCCCTGCACCGGCAGGCAGACAACCACTGCGCCACCAGGGAAGCTCCTAAACTCCACTTTTGATGGGAGGAGCTCAAAGTCATATCGCAAATGGATGGGAAGAATTTGTGGTCATTTTTTTGTAATCTACCACCACCTGGGCTAGCTTAGTCTCTTGCATATGGTAATTGTTTCAGAGTTCTTTGACTAAGTTTCCACGGCTATAATGCAATAATCCTTTACCATTCACATCCTTGCTATTTGAGGATCTCCAGCTCCCTGTAAAGTCCTGAGGGTGCATCCTGGGGGGTCCCCCAAAGAGTGTCTCATTATTCTCAGTTGCTTCCTACCTGAAGATATTTTCCCTTTTGCACCAGCCTCCTTTCCCCTCATTGGATATCCCAGACCTACCAGACGCTGCTCTCCTCATGGGCATTTAATCTGCTTGCTAATCTAACTCCTTTATCACTGGTGCATAAAGAGTCTTTCAGGCATAAATCTACCCAGTGTCTTGTGGCACTGCTGGGAGAAGGCCATCCTTCCCTTTTCACAATTCCACTCTTGGTTAGTGGAATACCAAGTGTCTCATAGTGTTTTGAGAACACACTTGTACATTTTCCATATGGCCTGCCTCCCATTCCCACCGATCACGGTTCCACTGGTTGTAGAGGTGTTGTGAGGGACACTGAATCAGAAGATGAATCCAAGTTTATAATCAATTCATCTTCAGGATGCTCCAACCAGTGACTAAATCTTGTTCACCTGACTCCTTCCTTCATTGCGAGGGGTTTTTTTTCCCCCTAAGACTCCTTGGGACAATATCACCAGTTCAACGAACATAGTCAGACATGTCTGAATCTCAGATAAGTGCTATTATTGTCCCCAGTTTGTAGATGGGGAGACTGAGGCTTAGAAGGAAATTCAGAAAATTGCCCTTGGTCTCATAGCAAGTACATAGCACAGCTGGGATTTGAACTCAGGCACTCCTCTGACTCCAGAGCTCATTCACTTAGTAGCCTCACTATAGTCTATCCCCTAAATGTAAATTATTCTACTAGGTATACATTTCAGCATTTCTGCTTAAAATTTAGGTGTTGTGAATACAATACACAAGAGCTGTTATTTCTTTGTGCTAAAAGAGGACAATTGAAGCCAACCTGAGTGAAGACAGGGAAGTTTCTCCTTTTAGGAGAAATTCCAGTGTAGTCGTGGTAATAAGATACTAGCTGTCTGGTTTGTGGCTCTGTCCTTTGCAATATAATACAGTTTTGTACTTTTAAATATGCTACTCTGGGAAGCCATGGACATGATGGCTTTGCCAGAGAAGAAAGAGAAGAAAAAGGAACTGTGGTAGAAACAGAAAAAGGAACTACTCAGGACATGCCTCCAAATTTCAAGGGTGTCGTGGTGTGATAAAAAGAGCAGAAAACATGCATTCAGATTGTCATGGGTCCCCAAACCGATTTCCCCTTTACTAGCTGTGATGTTGAGCAAATAATTTAAACCTCATTTTTCTCTACTGAAAAAAAAGGGTTCCATCACCTCCCATATAATGTAGTGAGTGTTAAATAAGTTAATGCATGCAAAGAATCTTAGCCAAGTAGCTGGCCCAGAAATATGTCCACTTAAGAAACTGCATCTATTATTATAAACTTTAAACCTTTTGAAACAAGGTAGATAAATCAGTAATTATTATAATAAAAGGAAAACTGAAAAGTTGCCAGCCAACAAACACAGCTTTTGTTCAGTATCAGTTCTCTTATAGTCAACATGTTCTTAGTCTGTTTCTTATATCCTTTTCCATGTTTTTTTCCAATCCTGGCTCCATGGATGGGTTAGTTCTCATTTGCCCTAAGATCAGTAGACTTATTCTTTTTACTTTCCCTTTTCTTTCCTTTTTCTTCAAATATTATCCCATAACATCCTTCTTTGCCACGGCGGAGGGTGGGGGGTGACTTTGCACTGGTTCTTGAAGAGTTTCAACAGGTAGAGAATGCTACAAATCTGACCATCTATGATATTTGCAAAGACTAGTGAGCAGCTTGGTGTGTCTGGAACACAGCATATTACTGGGGGAATTTTTTGTGAAGGGAATTAGAGGGAAAGTGATAGAGCACTTGAATCCCAAAGTAAGAAATGCAGATTTTACTGTAGGCAGTGGAGGCTTTTGAAGGTCTCTGAAGAGGCAAATGACATTTCAGATCTGTATAATAGGAAGATAACTGTGACACCAGTATAAAATTAGATAAACTTGAATAATGGATTCAAGTGAACAGAGACTGGAAGTGGGGAGATCATTTAAGATCATTTAGAGTCATGGCAAGAACCCTGAAAAGCTATGAAGATGACCTGACCCAAGGCAGAACAGTGGGAATGAGAAGATAGGATAAGGTCCAAGAGGCATCTGCCTAGCTGAATCCGCATTTGTTCAATATAAAGTGTCCACTTCATGGCAATAACTGTTCTAGGTACCAAAGACACAAAGTGAACACAGTTACCAAAGGTCATGCCTCGGGGGAAATTTTAGGTGGTGAGGAATGTGCTGTAGAATAATATAGCTGGGAAGGAAAAAGGGAGCCCTGGGTGAGAGCCGCTGTCTCAGAGAGAGAACTCAGTGGGGGTCTTTAATACAGTGACACAAAGAGTCCATGATAGAGCAAGCTTGGGGACCCAGCAGGGAGATATTTCCAGGATGAGTTGCCAGCAGGCACCAAGTCAGGAGCTTCAGTGTGAATTCTTAGACCAGCAAAATGGTTAGACTCTGGAACAGGGAGCAGGAATGTGAAAGCAGTAGGAGACAAGCAAGCAGGGGCGTCTAGAGGGCCAGTTCTTGGAGGTCATTTAAAAGACCTTTTACTCTGAGCACGATGGAAGCTGTTTTGCATGTTTTGTGATTCATTTATTACTAATTAACTTAGCCATACTTAGGCATGTAACTGGAACCTTTCTGTGCCTCAATTTCCTCATCTTTAAAATGGGTAGAAGAACTGTAAGCCATATGTGGTTGGTGTGAGCATTAAATGACTGTTGAAAGGCACTTGAGTGTTGACCAGGTATGTGGATTGAATGGGTGGGAGAGTGACCTTTCGGGTCAACACAACTAGATCATGGTGGTATTTTCTGGAAACATAGGAAGAGAGCCAGACTGGTGAACAAGGGGCTGTGTGACATCCAGGTGGTTGTTGTGGTGTGGCCGGTTCTATGGGTGTGGACTCTGGAAAGAGGTGTTGCCTGGAGACATGGATTTCAGAGAAGGAAGGTGGAGAAGTAGGGTAGTCACTACATTTTTACATAAGTTGCTCTTAAGCCTTCAATAATCTTTCGTCCACTACTGCCACATATTGTCATTGTCTCCTAATGTTGAAGGAGAGTCTCATTAACCTAAACTATAAAACAATTCTGTAATCATCATTCTTTTTTTTTTTTGCGGTACGCGGGCCTCTCACTGTTGTGGCCTCTCCCATTGAGGAGTGCTCTGGACACGCAGGCTCAGCGGCCACGGCTCATGGGCCCAGCCGCTCTGCGGCATGTGGGATCTTCCCGGACCGGGGCACGAACCCATGTCCCCTGCATCGGCAGGCAGACTCTCAACCACTGCGCCACCAGGGAAGCCCTGTAATCATCATTCTTAATCCTCCTTCTCCTGGCGCAGGCACACAAACCTCCTTCTAACCGTCTGCCTTTAACTCTAGATGTCATAAAGCAGGTGTCCGGTGGAGACCTGCCACCAGAAAAGGCTTGACGGCCTTGCCCTCTTTTCTACAGCAACTTCCAAGTTCAGAATGGAACACACCTGCACACACACACCTTCCACCATTAGGTACTTTTCCCATTTGTTTGTTTCTGCTTTCCCGATTCTTTTTGTCTTCTTCCCTTTTAAAGTATGTATCTAGGCTATATACACATCCTCACATCCTCCATTTTTCCATTTGCAATATTATTATCACTCACTTTGATGGATTTACCTGGGTTTAACTGATTCCTGATCTCACTAGTCACTGTCATTCAAATACACACCCATATGTATTTAAACATTATGCAAAATGACATCACCTGCCAAAGATGCAAGGGGATGGTGTCCATGAGAGAAGCCCTTTCTTTTCTTTTCTTTTCTTTTCTTTTCCTTTCCTTTCCTTCTTTCCTCTCCTCCCCTCTCGTCTCCTTTCCTCCTTTCCTTTCCTTTCCCAAGCAGTGTCCTTAGGATTGAAACAAAGCAGGACCCTGTGGGGCACTGCCGGGTGCAGATCCTTTCCATGTCCCCCGTTTTCTCTTTGTAGGAAATAGGCTTCATTCAGTCCCCTTGACCTTCCCTGAGTTCCAAAGGGCAAATTCAAACAGTTGCTAATCAGAAAAGGAAGAAAATGCAGAAACACGGAGGAGCAATCAAGAAAAAATAAATAGTACAGTGATAAAGCAGGGTCCTGGTTCCTCCTCAAAGGATATGTATATATATATAACAATATCTTTGAGTTCTTCTGCAGGAACTAAGGCCCCCGCCCCTCAGGTGGAGGATGGTAAAGTCAGGCTGAGCACAAGATTCCTGGAACACCACCCTGCTACCTCACCACCAAACAATCAGAAGAAAGCCTGCACACAGTGGAAAATAACGAAGACTCTCACCCCCTCCCCAAATGATTAACTGTGATTAACTTCCCCTTTCTCCCTTTAAAAACTTTCATGGTGGGGCAGAATCTTTGGAGGTGGTTATTGGACATGAGTCCACCTTCTCCCCAGGTTGCCAGCCTCCTGAATAAAGCAAACTTTCCTTTCCAACCAACACTCTTCTCTCAAGTATTGGCTTTTGAACATCAAGTTTGGTAACAGAATGGCTCTGGGGGGAGCCATGGAGCCCAGAGTTAGGAGCTGAGAGGGCCACCTTGTGCACTCCTGCATTTCTTACTCTGAGAAGGGAGATGCCACACCCACTGCCATGTCTAACATCCCCCGTACTCCTGCAGCTTTAAACCCTCTACATGGAAAACCTTAGTTTGCCTTCTTGCTTGAACCATATTATTCCCCGCATCTTTCTTATTTAAGCAGATCCCATGATTTTCCCTAAGCCTCCATCCCTTAAAGTCACATGTCACATGATTTTGTAACCAATATCCATCTGTTTCTACTATCTTCCTTCTGTCTTTTTTCTAACCCTTACCCCTTACATTAGGAGACTGGTAGTTTCCATCTTTTTCCCATTGCAGTTGAAAAGAACTGCTGAAGGTGTGGGCAGGCAGGCAACCCTTCAGAAGGAATTCAGCAATGGCGTCAGCCAACCCAGGAGGCTGCTCTTCTGCTGGAATTTCTGCTCCCAAGTCATTTGCTTTCTCTGGTCTGGGTGACTTTGTACCTGGTTGAATACTGTGAACCACTTTCCTCCACCCCAGGTGTGCCTTAACCTTCCCCCATTTTTGTTGGGCTAACTCCGCCTTGTTCTCTGCTTTTGTTGGTAAGTATAACACCAATTTCTCCCCAAGGCTACAACAGGTGCTTCTGTCTGTGTGTGCAGATCAATGTGTGTGTGTGTGTGTGTGTGTGTGTGTGTGTATACATATCCTCCATAGTCGCCCAATATTATATGGCCATTGTCCTGGGGCTTTTCTGCCTTCCCATTTAGATAGTGACTCCTGCTGAGGTCACTTCAGTCTCACTGACACCAGTATTGAGCCTGAGCGGATTCTGAAAAGATGCTTATTAAATGAATATGTGCATTTCTTCATTCTTTCATCGTCATGCTAACATTAAATAAGATGCTGTATATTACTTTACCCACATAAAACCTTTTTTTATTCCCACTTTTACCTTCTCTTGATGTCTTTTTTCCCTCCTAAAATTATTTCTTAAAAGATTATCTATTATATGAAATTTCTCCTTCGGTGTCACCAGAATCTATTTTTATAGCATCACCCTTTTTCTTTTTTCTTGCGTACTTTGAAGCGTTTTGAGGTTTGCCTTTATTTTCACCTGTATCAATCATCTTACCATCCTGAGACTAGTATCCTCAAGCAGTATAGCAAGTTGTCTCAAAATCATTACGCTTTTTTCAAACTACATGTCCTCATCAAGAGAGTCTATGGGATTCCCATTTCCTCACGCTACCCAACTTTATTTTAGAACTAGCCACCATTTCAGATGGATGTTTTTTTATGTCTATCAAGTGTGTTGGGACTAAAAAAGTAAAAAGTTGAAAACTACTCAGTACTATATAAATATGTTTCAACTGATTTTATTTATTTTATTTATTTGATTTTATTTATGAGTGATTATGAAATGAATCACAACTCAGATTTGCAAGAGGAAAAAGGATTTATTTATCTTAAGTCTAATACAAGTTCCTTTTTACCAGGAAAGTGGGAAATCAATTGCAATTTCTCTGGGGTTCCAACCTCTTTTTCTCCAGAATTGGGCTTTGGGTCCTCTGGCATCATTCTTTCATTATTCATTCAAGAAATATTTATTTAGCTCTTACAGTGTGATAGGCAGTGTTTCAGCCTCTGGGATATAGCAGTGAACAAAGGAAAGTTTCTGCTTTCATAGAAACAAATATACACATACATACGTATGTAAGTAAACGTGTACGTACTGTTAAGTGGAGATACATGCTATGAAGAAAAATAGCATGGGGTGTATGGGGACAGGAAATCCTAGGTGGGAGCTACTATTTAGGATAGGTTAGTCAAGACAGGGCTTTCTGATATGGTGATATTCGAGCCCTAGGAAAGGGCGAGTACTCAGAAGGAATTAGTATAGATACGCAAATAGAAAGGGAAGGGAAGATAAGACTGATCCCTGGGGCTTTCCAGATGGAATAGAAAAGGAGTATCAGTAAAGAAGGCTAAGAATAGGTTCCGGAGGTAGGAGGAAAGCAAGAAACCCAGTGAAGAAAGTGCCTCAAGAAGGAGGGGCCAACAAGCTGTAATCAGTGCTTCTGGTAGCAAGAGTGAGATAAGGACTGAGCACTGACCACCTGTGGAAGGCTGTCCTCTCTGAGATGGCACTTGCCCCCTCTGGCCCTCTACCACCGGTTTATACAGGTCCCTTTCCATTGGGTTCAACCTTTTCCACCTGCTCTGTGAGCCACATTTGTGCTCCAGGAACCAACCTACTTCACTGAAGCCATACTCAGGTATGGGGTCCAATGAGGCTAAGACACTAACTACTGTCAGGGAGGAAGAAATTTTCCTCTACTCCTCTAGGTCCTTCTAGCTGGTCTAAGAATTAAACTGACATGAGACAGATAGACAGGAGGAAATCAAACAAAAGTTTTAGAGCAACTGTACTTGGGAGAGACCAGGAAAACTGAGTATCTCACCAAAATGGCCGAAGCCCTCAACTTAAATACCATCTTCAGCTAAAGACAAAAGATGTTGGGGGTAGACGTTCTGTTACCCTTTAATCCTTGTCTGAATTCAAGGGGCTGCCATTCCTAAAGCAGGGATTTCACAGGAGAGGAAGGACTCTGGGAATGAGCCCTCTATCTAAATTCTTTTAGGCAGTTATGGAGGAAGGTCAAAGGTTCTTCCTGAGTCTTGGGCCTTCACATGCCAAACAAACACGTTTTGGGGTGGCAAATTTTGCTCCCTTATACTACTTAGACACAGGAGGAAGCTATTTCTTTAGAAGGATCCTAAGACATCTTCTGGAGTAAGTGTATAAAATGGAACACAGGTTTCTTCTTCTCTAGGTTTTCTAAAACCCATTCAAAAGACTCTGCTGTCCCCACCTTCATGTTACTCAAAATGAGAAGGTGTGAAGCTCAGAGACCAACCAGCACCTAAATTCTTCTCCTTTGACTTCCTGTTCTACATACTTCCTACAACGCAGGAAGTCTTTATTTAGTGGAAGAATGATGGGTAGAGACTTGTTATGTATTCTCTCTTCTACATTGTCTAAACTCTGAATTCTTTCAGGTTCCCTCAGGACCTACACTTTTGCTCAAAACTTGCTGCTAGTAACCATTCCCTGATGTGAGGAGCGTAGCATGGCAGCCCCTTGAATTCAGAGAATTAAAGGATAACAGAAAACACCAAGGTGAGTCTTAATTTTTTGTCCCAATTTCTTTTTTTTTATTTTTATTTTTTTATTTTTTGCGGTACGCGGGCCTCTCACTGTTGTGGCCTCTCCCATTGCGGAGCACAGGCTCCGGATGCGCAGGCTCAGCGGCCGTGGCTCAGGGGCCTAGCTGCTCCGCGGCATGTGGGACCTTCCTGGACCGGGGCACGAACCCGTGTCCCCTGCATCGGCAGGCGGACTCTCAACCACTGCGCCACCAGGGAAGCCCACCTTTCTATTTTCTACTGTAAGTTTCTTTATTTATTTTACTTGCAGTTACCAACATGTGTTTTGACTCTGGAGAAAGGGAAGTGATCTCTGCCATCTTCTTCCTTTAATCCTCCCTGAAGGAGGAGCAATTTTGATTTGGGTCTGCCTGCTCCCAAGTTGCTGAGTGAAAGATATCTTCTAAGGGACAAGCATCACCAGACACATCCACATGGCCACCTTCTGTCTGTCTCTTCCTGTTAAGGGCCAGGCTGCTCCCTCAGGGGAGGATGTAGGATCTTGGGATCTTGTTTTGGTTCTGGCTGTCCTTTCATGTTTTCTCTTCCTCTAACTTGGTAGCCAAAGACTCTCAGGCCAACTTGTTTGTGAACACCACAAGTAAACAGGCTCCTTTTATTCCACTTTATTTTTGTTGTTGCTGTTTATTTTCTTTCTAATTTCAGTTTTCCCTATTCCTGGCAGAAGGACATGATTCTAGCCTTTCCTTCCATTATAGGGGTAGAGCTGAGTTTTGGCTTTGGAATAGGGGACAGAGTGAAGAGAACAAAATAGTCCTTGTGGTCTCCTTTAAACCAAAATTTTTTATTTTTTAAGTTTTATTCAGACATAATTCACATAACATAAAATTCACCATTTGAAAGTGTTCAATGCAGTGGTTTTTAGTATATTTACTGTGTTAAAGAACCATTATCACCATCTAATTCCAGAGCATTTCCATCACCCCGAAAGAAACCTCTTACCCGCTAGCAGTCACTTCCCAATTTCCCCTCCCTCAGCCCCTGGTAATCACTCATCTACTTTATGTCCCTATGGATTTGTCTATTCTGGGCATTTCATATAAATGGAATCATATATATATGGCCTTTTGTGTCTGGTTTCTTTTACTTAGATAATGTTTATGTTTTATTCATTTAGGAAAGAGGAGACTTCTGCATGGTTCCATATAGCTCATTAGAAGTTGGCATTGGCATTCACAACCCCAGACTCAGCATATCATTGTAGAATACTGTACCTTTCATTGCCTTGTTTGCCATTGTTCCATCAATATCAAGGGACCTGTAACCAAGGCTGGCTGGGCCCACTAGCTATTCTAGGACACCTTGGCCATAATACCTAATAACAGTATCCAAAGGATATGAGTATCCCATTTTCATAGAAACAACTCGCTTCATGCCTCCTGTGGAAAACATAACTTATAAGAGGAGCAAAAGTGCATATCCTTTGAATATTTTCTTGTTGTGTATTTTATTTGTCCTATTCTAATAAGATTTCCTCATCATCCTAAATCTTGACCAAGTCTTTCAGTGTTAATGATAAATTAGTGTAATTATATGATTGGAAAGTGCAGTCATTACTACCTCACATTTTATATAACCTTGATTTCTCCTTATACTTAAAGCTTTCCAACAATATCAGACCACTTATATATGAAATGTGCTGTGTGTGTGTGTGTGTGTGTGTGTGTGTGTGTGTGTGCAGGTGTGTTCCATTCTGAACTTATGCAGTATCCATTATTGATCTCAGACACATCTGGTCACATGTGGCAAACTGGTGGAAAAATCCATGCAAGAAAAATGTCTCCTTAGATGGAAGCATGAGGTACATCCTAAGACAGATGTTAGCCACGGACTTGGTCTTGTAAGAATGCTCCTGGTGGCCAAACGCAGGCATATCCGTGCTTCCTGGCAGTGGTCAACCTGATCCGTGGCACAGGAAGTGTTGCCAGCAACACTGGCAGTTCTGAGAGCACCAGATGGCCAGCTGTGCTCCCCAGGTGGGCATGGGTAGCCGTGAGAATTGTGAATCCAACTCAAGCAACTCCTCTCTGCTTGTAGTGCTGAGAGGATCAGTAGCTGGTGTCACTGGGAGCAGGAAAGAAGAAATCAGTGGATACCACATGGTAGATAAGAAGACTTATCAGTGAGCCCACAGGAGACACCCTTGGAGACTCTTCATAATAACTGAAGGTGATCTTGAGGGGGCCCATGATAGTATGTGACTAGGAAAGGCAAAGAAAAATTATCAGTCTGATCTCATTTTTACCCCAGGACTGATGTGCTTAAAAAACACTGATCAGTTTTATAAACAAGAGAGAGAGAGGAAAAAAAAATATATATATAATATATATGATATTCATACATATGTAAATAATAAAATTATATTATATATAGTGATTGTTTAAATTCACAGGCTACTTTTTTATTATTTCCAACCAGGGGCCTAATCAAGTTCCAAAAAATCACTCAAAAGGACAACAACTCAAATAAATGGAGAAGTTTAATCTTACTCAACAGTTTCCTATTTAGCCTGAGAAAGTAGCAGTGTTTCCTAAAAACTATTTCCTATTTCCCATTCTCTTCTCTCCCTCCCATCATTTTAAGAGACAATGTCTGATAGGGAAAAACAGTTAGAGAAAGCTAAGGGGCTCTATTACTTACTGGCTGGTGATCTTAGACAAGTTAATTAACATCTCTGAACCTCAGAATCTTTGTATGTAAAAAGAGGGATAAAATACCACCTACCTGTTGATATGTGGAGAGGCTTAACTGGATTCGGATCCATAAAGTGAGTAGGAAAATGCCTTGCATGGTGGGCTCTCAGTCAGTGGTAGTTCTCTGCGTTCTCTTGCTGCCGTGGTCTGGGCCCCTTGAGGAGACCACCCTGGATGGTGTTGAAAAGACAAGTCCTGGAAGAGAGCTCTCCAAGGAAGCCCATGGCAGCCAGTGCCACGAGCTCACTTCTTCCTGGAAACGCCATCAGCTCCTGCCTCTGAGTGTCATCCATTGCTGCCTTCCTTGCCTCTTTTTCAGATGCCATTTAGCCTTGGACTTCTTCCAGCCAGTAGAATAGGCAAGGTCTCCCCAGGCTCACGCAGAACTGGGCAGTTTCTGGCACCTCTGCGTCACTCTCTCTGTCACAGTCCTCTAACCAGGCAGGGCCAGTCCCCCTCCCCACTCCTGACTCATCCCTGGGTTCCACTTCCTACACCAGTAGCTAAGGACCACCAAGGATAAAGCATCACCATCGGACTTTCCTTCTCCTCTTACATATTCTGCCCTGCCCCCTCCTTTCCCACATCCCTCCTCAATTTATTCCTTTCTTCCATTTTCTAGGTTCTCTTTTGAGGTTGATGAGGGAGAAAATAAAGCTCAAGAAACAATGGATCCCATTGTCTCAGTATTTCCAGAAATAACCGATTAGTATCAAATCTGCCAAACTGAAAATCATCATAGTTTTTGGCACTCACCAAAGTTTGCGTAGACAACACTCAACAATTTTACCCTTGCATGAGAAGCGATCCCAGGATCATTCCTAAGGAAAAATCTGACCTCAACATCAGACATCCCGTGACCATCTCCTGGGAAGGTGCTTCACTCCTTATCTGAATGTGGAGTCGAGTCAGTTGTATGAACTTGCTCACACGTGCCCCTCATTGTATGGCTCGAGTCCAACACATAAGGGGTCTCCCTTCAGCCAGGAGCTAGGAGCTAGTCCATGTCATGCAGTAGTTAAAAGCCCAGCTGTGGCACCAGGCTCCTGAGATTTCAAGCTGTTGGTGATCGGTAAATCTAATAAAAATCTTTGTTTTCTGATATATAAAGTAGGTAGAATAGCAGTTATTAGCTAATAAATTTTTATGAGACTTATGTGCTACAATCAAGACCTGGAACATAGTAAGTGTTCAAGAGCGTAAGCTAGTATTACTGTTGTTGTTGATAATTTTCTAAGATGAGGCTAGAGAACTTAACTTTGAGCAGACTGTTTGAAGCTAAACTGAGGGAAGTAAAAATATGTACATAATAAGTAAAGAAGATACATAAAGACGATTGTTTGAGACAGTGGTCCTCAAACTTTCATGTACATTAGAATCACTGGAAGCATTGTGAAGATACAGATTTCTGGCCTCCACTCCCAGAATTTCTGTCAGTAGGTCTGGGGTGGGGAAAGAAAATTTGCATTTCTAACCGGTTGATGCTGATGTGATGGTCTACAGGCCATACTTTGAGCAGCACAAATTTAGGGTTATTTCTCCTTTAGAAAAATAATATGTTTTTTATCAATGGTTGATACAAAACATGGCCACATGTTTCTATAATTTTTCTTCTGAGAAAGCAGAGTTGAGGTGTGGCTTACCCGCTTTCAATGCCCTGTATAAATACCCATGTTAGGTTGAGGCTTCACTCAACAGTCTTACGAATTGAGCATCTGTGATGTGCCAGTGTGATATATCAGTGGGTAAGACAGACACTCCCCCTGCCCTCATGGGGGCTAATGGCCTCCGGGGGTGATAGGCATTCAGCAAATAATTACATGGATGCAAAATTACATTTACTATTGAGTGAAAAAAAGCTTTCATTCTCATTTTAACTCTGTGAAATAATACAAATATTATGGTTCTATTTTAGAGCTAAGAAAAAAAGTACAGAATCGAGTAATTTAAGGGCTGGCATTGCCCTTAGAAATCACTTTTTAAAACTCTTATTGCAAATGGAGTTAAAGAACTTCCTCAAAGTGACAGGAGTAATTGGCATCAACACTAGAATTAGACTTTTATTTGAATTTTCTTTTCATACCGCCTGAAAACGGAAACCATGGCCTTGGTGTTTTATAGCACATATACTATATACAACATACCAACTCTGGTAGTAAGAGTGAAATAATAACAAGGGAGCTATCAGGCAACATAAAGAGACTTTCTGCAGCACTGATTAGAGCTTTACGTGGTATTTATAATTTCACTCCTACTTCTCTTGGTGGCCTAGAAGCCAGCCATTATTCTTTCATTATTTACTTGGTGGATGTTTTTCTCTTTGAATTTTTGGAACACATTCTCACAAGGACACTTGACCATGTCTGATGGATTACTATGTCATTTATTTATTTATTTATTTTTTGCGGTACACGGGCCTCTCACTGTTGTGGCCTCCCCTGCTGCAGAGCACAGGCTCCGGATGTGCAGGCTCAGTGGCCATGGCTCACGGGCCCAGCCGCTCCGCGGCATGTGGGATCTTCCCGGACCGGGGCACGAACCCGTGTCCCCTGCATTGGCAGGCGGACTCTCAACCACTGTGCCACCAGGGAAGCCCCATTTATTTTTTAAATTGGAAATTTTGTTTAAATCAGTCCACAATTTCTAAAAACAAATCACTTTTCAGATATTCATAAAAATATAATTCTTTCGTAAAACGCCTCTCAGCCAGGTAGTCGTTGAGGTTGTTAAATTTTTCCCGTTTGAAACTAAAAAGTTCATGGAAAGTAAACAAGAAATATTGCTACTAATTAGAACACATTAAAAAAGAGTGATGAGAAGCTTATACATATTGAAGCTCACACATTTTAGGGAATTAAACTTTTAAGGTACCTCAGACAAATCCATTACGTAAACTTATTTTAGCTATGGAAATCAGATATTAGCTTCCATTAAATCTTTCCGAACCCGGTTACAAGGGATCCTGCTTCTAAGTATTGCAAAGAGGCGGGAGTGGGGTGTAAATCACGGTGCCCTATGTTACTTACCATGAACACATGATCACAGAGTTTTAAAGGCACAGAACTAGATAAAAACTTTTAAAAATAATCAGTTAAAGTAGCATTTCTAGAGTCAGAAGAGAACGTGGAAAATTGTCTTTTCTTACTCTCATTATATGGATGAAGAAGCCATCTCAGAGAGGAAATGGCCTTTCTGTGATCTTGCGGGCAAACTTCCAGTCTTCTGATTCCCTGTCTGGTGCTTTTCTCTGAACTATGGCAGAGACATAGTGCTTTGAAAGTATTATGACATCCCTTCCCCCTCCCCCATTCCTTGGCTGTTCCTTTAGCCTAGGCAAGTTGGAAATTTCTTACATAGTGTCCACAGAGAGAAGAAATCACAGTCAAAAAAGTCTATTCCTGGTTTTGGGGTTTCATAAGCCTAGTTCCTTGCACAATGCATAATGCTTTGGAGCAATGCATAATGATGTGAAGAACAAGGCTTCTTGCCTCAGGCTGGATAAAGATTATCTGGGATGAGGAAGGAAAAGTTCAAAAAGTAGATGCAGAGAGCTTAGACATGGTTGGTTTCTGAGAAGGGACCATGTGACCTGCTTTTCCTTAACCAAACACCTAGCGGGAGAGGGTATTGTGGAAACCCAGGATGCAGTTGGAAGGTTCAAGTATCCCAAACCAGGTCTGAGTCCTCAGTCACTGGACAGGGAGCAAGTTTCCAGCAGCTCTGGCTTTCATGGCTGGGACGCAGAAGCAGTGTTGGGCAGACAGGCCCCAAACAGCCTCAGTGAGCTCTGCATCCTACTCTTTGTCACAACACCAATGAACTGAACCTCTGCACCCAAGAGGGATGGACGTGACACAAGAGTGGGAGAGTCAGAGGGGTCTGAGGTTGTGAATGAGGAGGGTTGCAGCAGTAACCTGCAGGGGTAGTTGATGACCGGAGGCAAGGCTGAGACCAGGGTGCCTCATGGACGCCAGGGTGGATGTTGTCCCCCCTCCAGCCCTTCCCATGCCTCAACACCCTGTAAGTCACCCTAAATTTAGGCCTAATCCTGGGGAAGCAGAGAGTAGGTGAAGGTGGGAGACAGGGAGGAGACCACATTATATAGACTGAGATCAAATTTCCAACCATTTGGCAAAATGGGGAATAGAAATGAACATTAAGTTCAGTTACAACAAAATAGGGAAATTTCTTGTCACCAAAGAGTTTGTGGGTGACTTTTTTTGCCCACTATAAATATTACTGCTTACTTGGCATGAGTGTAGTTTCCCCAAATGGCAAAAGAGTTTCTTTTCTGAATTCAACTTAAAAAGTAATTTAATCCAATTATTTGACATGTAAAATGCCCTTAAATAACATTTTAAGAAACATGGCCACTCCTCTTTTAAATGAAAAACTGTTGTGAAGAGCAATTTATGTCTTAAAACATTTTAATGTAAAACTTGTGTTGGTATATCATTTTGGACTTGAACACCAACTCAGCCTCCATACATTCCCCTCTTACATCCTGTCTCAGGAAGCTTCCAGAAACTCTGCTGCACTGAGGGCCTCTCAACAAGACCTCCCAGCTTCCTTTGGGAAACACCCCCAGCCCACTCTCAGCAGAGTACATGATCGTTTTATTATTTGATCCAAATTGTCTTTCTTACTTTACAGTGTTATTGTTATTTACACATTTCAGCTGTTCCCATATTTGTTCCTGAAGTGCATGCAGTTAACATGCACTTCAGCTAACATTTACACATGCCCTTGAGGGTTACCACTGGTTTCTTGTCTTTTTCAAAAAGGCACTGTGGGTCCAGCTCCCTTTTCTTGTATGGGTATGTCAGGAAGGGGAAGGCTCTGAAGGTCAAAGTTCAGGCTTTGGAGCCCCTCCAGGCTCTATCACCTACTGGCTTTGGGTCTTTAAGCAAACCTCCTTATGCCTTAATTTTTTCATTTATAAAATGAAGATAATGATAGTTTCTACCTCATAGAGTTGCAAGAATTCAATGTAAAATACTTAGTGCAATTTCTGACAAATAGTGTACAAAAAATGTCAACTGTTACTATTATGTGACTGAAACAAGGAATTTGCCATCTCTGTCCTCTCCCCCCACCCATTTTCTTCTTCCCTTTATGCTTTTTTATTCCCTAATAGATGCCTGGTGAATGTATTCTAAAGGAACCATTTGCTTTCACTTTTCAGTTCTATAAAACTTAATTAAACCAATGGCCAGACGCCATGGTAATGAGACAAGACAATGAATAAAGCTCTGTGTTCTTCATCTTAGAGCGTAAGAGAGACAATTCAGAACTTCACATTCGCACATGTTGACTGGGATGTTGACTGGGAAGGGGCACTGGAGAGCCTTTGAAGGCTTCCTAGAGGGGGCAACCACTGAGCTGAATCCTGAACCGTGTGTGAGAGTCAGCTAGGGGAAGAATAATGCACAGGTCTTTCCAGTCAGTGGGAAGAGCCTGGAACAGGGAGAAACAGCATGAAGACATTGTGTGTGGGGAAAAAAAACCAAAACAACCTTGGCATTTGCAGGGATCAGGGCAAGAATGCAAATGGCGGCCGCATACCTTATGTCTATTTAGAAGTTATTAACCAAGCTAACAAACTTCTATATAAAATAAGTTTTATCCTCGTATCCTGACAAATATACCTTCATAACTTTCTAGAAGGCTGGGCTGTAAGTTGGAATATTGGAACTTATTGGAATTCCAGGCTAGAAATGTGATGTTGAGGAGAGAGTCAGCTCCTAGCCCATGGCCCGTCTTCCTCTTTTCTCATTCCTGGCTCCATCACCCATCTCCCTTTCTTTGGCAATAATGCTATCATTTGCCCTTTGGCCAGCCCACCTCAGACCTGCCTAAGGTTATGGTCTATCCTTCAGAGCTTAAACTCAGGGAAGAGAACAATACAGGTGCAGGAAGGGCTTTGGGTTATTTGTCCAGGGAAATCGGGAGACCAGTAGCATGGTCCGCAAGGAGGAAGCATGGCCTCCGAGTGAGTGCCTCCCCTAAATACATGGACTTCTCAACTGTGAAGACGACCAGGGAGCACCAGAACCATGTGCCCTAAAGAACAGAGGTCTTAGAACGGTTACCCTGTGTGTCCAGATCTAAGAGTGATACCAAAGAGAAATCAAATTCTCCATTATGAGAGCATAGAGGCTAAGGCAAAGAGTGGGGTAAGAGGCTGGAAGGAGTAGATAAGAGTCATGCCATGGATGCCTTTGTGTTCCATGGAGGCTGAACTTGAATCTGTTGGCTTAGTAGAAATATTGAAAGGTTTTGTGAAAAGAAATGTCATGGTCACATTTTAAAAAAAATTATTGGCTACAATTTGGAGGACACATTGAGTTTTAAGAGAAAATAAGATAGTGGTAGAAGGGCCAGTTTGGGAGCAGTTCAGTTGAAAGATAAAGCCAAATTTTATGGAGACGAGAAGATGGGTCAATACGTGTTTTGGAGGTAAAATTGGTAGCAAATGTCCTTTGTACTTGGGGTGGGAGAGTGTGAAGGGTGGAAGTCAGGGAGAACTAGAGCAGGGGTCCCCAACCCCTGGGCCTCGGACTGGTACCGGTCTGTGACCTGTTAGGAACCAGGCCGCACAGCAGGAGGTGAGAGCTGGGCAAGCAAGTGAAGCTTCATCTGCCACTCCCCATCGAATTATCGCCTGAATCATCCTCCCCCCGACCCCCATCCGTGGAAAAATTGTCTTCCAAGGAACTTATCCCTGGTGCCAAAAATGTTGGGGACCGCTGAACTAAAGGATGACTCCCATGTTTTGGCTCAGTGACTGTGTGTTGATTTTTTTATTATTGTCACAACAAATCACCATAAATTTAGTAGTTTAAAACAACACCCATTTTTTATCTCCAAGTGCATCTCAGCTGGGTCCCCTGCTTAGAGTCCAGTAAGACTGGATTCCATTCTCTTCTGAAAGATTCAAGGATGAATCTGCTTTCAGACTCGTTCAGGCCATGGATTAAATTCCGTTCCTTGAGGTTGTAGCACTGAGGACCCCATTTCCTTGCTGGCTGTCAGCCAGGGGCTGGTCTTTGCTCCTAGAGGCTGCCTGAGTTCCTTCACATGCTTTCCATACAGACCTCTCCAGCAACAGCAGAGTTCCTCACACTTCGAATCTCTCCAGCATCCCTTTTTCTTGCCATCTCTCAGCTGCATTTCTCTTGTACTTTCCTCTTCTGTAAATAGAAGAAATAATTCTCTACTTTTTTTTTTTTTTGCGGTACGCGGGCCTCTCACTGCAGTGGCCTCTCCCGTTGCGGAGCACAGGCTCTGGACGCGCAGGCTCAGCGGCCACGGCTCACGGGCCCAGCCGCTCCACGGCATGTGGGATCTTCCTGGACCGGGGCACGAACCCATGTCCCCTGCATCGGCTGGCGGACTGTCAATCACTGCACCACCAGGGAAGCCCCCTAATTCTCTACTTTTAAAGACTCATGGGATTGGATTGAGCCCACCCTGGTAATCTAGGATAATCTCCCCACCTTAAGGTCCTTAACCTTAATCACCTCTGTAGAGTCCTGTCATGGAACTCGATCTATTCACAGGTTCCAGGGGGGCCTGAAGATGGGGAGGGGGTGATATTTAAGGAGGCTGTTCTGTCTGCCACAGGTTGTTAAAATGCTTCTGGAATTATTCAGTCTAACCAACCTGCTCATTCCACAGATGCCCCTTGTCCAAGGCCAATCAGCTGGTTGGTGGCAGAAGTTGGGTGAAAAATCCAGCCTTCCTGATTTCTAGCCCAGGCAATCCAGGACCACGCTATCTAGTAGCCCCTGACCCTACCTCCCCGACCTCACCTGATTTTTCTCTATCATATCACCTTGTTTTTTCCTTCATTGACTCCATGAGACCCTCAAATAATGTTACTAGTTTATTATTTATTGGCTGTCTTCTCTCACAAGTATTTCAGCTCCCAATTGAGCTACAAGTCTAAAATAGGGATTTTGCCTGGTTTGTTCACCATTGAAGCTCCAGTGCTGCAAATAGTGTTTGGTTCATAGTAAGTGTCAATAAATGCTTATTGAATGAATAAATGAATGGATGATGATGATAATATTTGGCCTGAGTAGATGAGTCTTGAGGAAAAGACACACCATTGCAGGCCAGAATTTTTTCAATCTTCACATTGTTATTAAAATCCAAAGCATGTTTAGTCATCCTCTAATTCTTTTGGCAAACCCTCTTGATTTCAAATATGCATTTGCAGCATACCAACTCAGATCATAATATCAACATCCAAATCAGGTAGGATTGACTGTGGTTGGATTTTCCCTAGGCTATTAAGTTGTGCTTGCAAAGCAGGCCATTTTAACCTCCCACGGTAATACCTCTTCCATGAGTGGTCCTATTAAAATAAATCAGCAATATTAAGGCATAATTTTACTTTAATTAATGACTTTACTAGGGCCAGCTGGACATTTGCATATGTTTATATTTCTTACAGTGTTTTGTTATAAATTTAAACCTTACTTGTCATATGGGTTGAAAATAACTCAAGAGGTCATCTAATCCACCATCTCCCTTAAATTACAAGTATATGAAAACCATCCATAACGTCAACTGAGTAGCTGCTTCTTAAATAGCCTCCAAAAAATAAGGTTCCTTACTAAAAGCCCCAAATTTCACAACTATTAATCAAGTACATTCTCTCTAAGGCTTAGCCTTTCTTTTTTTGTATTATTTCTTAAACTGCATTGACTTTATTATCCTTCAGTGAACAGAGTAACATCAAAATAATTGAAATCCTCCATTCTTTTTCAGGCTTCCATGGGAGATGAGAGCTATAAAGTTAATTTTTATTCACTAGGATTTTTTTTTAAATGATTGACTACACAGCCTTCCAAGTTACATCTCATTGATGAGACCTCAAAGTGAACACAGTGTTTTAATGAAGTCCTAATTAACGGTGTGTGTACTAAGTATGTGCCTTCTCCTTCCTGTATATGACATTCCTCAAGAAACACAGCATTTTCTTTCCGATCTCTTACTCTTTTGGGGGGCCTCCTGTGGCTTATAAACTAAGAGTGCCACCTGAAGTGAGTTCTAAGTGCATTTAGGTAGGAATTAATTTAAAATAAACTCCAGAAGCATTAAAACAATCTGTTGGTCAGTATCTCCTTCAATATCTGATCGTGCTGGTCCATGTTTTCCTTGTGTACAGGCCAATTTTTAAATCTCCAATTTTTAAATGCTAGTTGTCTACCTTTGACATCCGACACATTTCTGATTTTCTTTTAGTGGGTGTGCACTCAGACATGGAAAGTCATTTTATCACGGAAATGTATACAGCTTCGTGTAGGGTGGGGATCCCATTACTGAGGAGCTGCTGGGGGGCAGCAAGCATGGGGCAGTGACACTGGAGTTTGCTGGTGGTGTCCCTAGAACCTCTGTGGCCTTAATGGACCTCTCCAAGGAGTGTTTCACAAGCAGAGTTTAGATTCAAGTTGGTTTCTTTTGTTTTTTAATTAACTGTGTTTTTATAAATTGAAGAGTAGTTGATTTACAATGTCATGTTAGTTTCAGGTGAACAGCAAAGTGATTCAGGTACATATATATATATATATATGAATATATACGTATTCTTTTTTCAGATTCTTTTCCCTTATAGGTTACTACAAAATATTGAGTAGAGTTCCCTGTGCTATGCAGTAGATCCTTGTTGGTTATCTATTTTACATATAGTAGTGTGTATATGTTAATCCCAAACTCTTAATTTATCCCTCCCCACCTCTTTCCCCTTTGGTAACCATAAGTTTGTTTTATATATCTGTGGGTATATTTCTGTTTTGTATAAAGTTCAGTTGTATCATTATTTTTTTAAGGTTCTACATATAAGTGATATCATATGATGTTTGTCTGGATTACTTCACTGAGTATGATAATCTCTAGGTCCATTCATGTTGGGGCAAATGGCATTATTTCATCCTTTTTATGGCTGAGTAATATTCCATTATATATATATATATATA
>NW_020174046.1:2900607-2920327 GCF_003031525.2 Neophocaena asiaeorientalis asiaeorientalis | reverse complement strand
CCATGACTCTACAAATGACCCAGTTTTGTTCCTTTTTATGGCTGAGTAATATTCCATTGTATATATATAAAATATCTTCTTTATCCATTCGTCTGTCAATGGACATTTAGGTTGCTTCCATGTCTTGGTTATTGTAAGTAGTGCTGCAAAGAAATTTCAGGCTTGTCTGGGTCTCTCATTCCTGGATACAGATCTTTTCTTATTCATCTAGCTCCAAATTTCTTTCTTATAGCTTCACATTCTGTAGAGGTGCCTTGCTGCTATGTACTATTAAAGACAATGCTAAAAAAGTAAGCAATGTCTGACTTGCCATTAGTAAACTATGGAGATAGTTCACAGATCCATATAATGGTGACTCTGTTTAAGAATAAGGTACAGAGGAAAGGGGTATGGGTATCACAGCAACATCTACCACTCTATGGTCCTATCCTATTGCTGTTGCTGCTATCCTTTCAGATGTCCCCTTAGTGTGGATTTCCACCACAATAGAAACAGATGTAAATGTTGATTCATTCTCACTTTTCACATGGCATTAATTTAGACTTTATTAGGTTTCACAATTTTTGAAAATATGAGCTTGTTGCAATTTCTTTAATCCTTGTGTTGATCCTTTGAGTGACAAGATGCCCTGGTTATAAAACATAGATCATTGTTTGACCCAAAATATAAAGAAATCTGTGCCTTATTGTATAAATATTCTGAATTCTCCATACTCCATTTCCATGGAAGATTCTGATTCAAAAGACATACAAAAGAGTATATTAATTCTTTTCCTAAATCCTTTACATTTTTGGGGGGGAAGTTAGTGAAGCTTTTCCTACATTTTGTATATTGTCGAACTGTTTTTACTTGGAAGTTTTGTTCAATATTTACAGCTCATCGTAACTTATGCCAAGACTGACTTTCTTTTTATGCATCTTCAGGGCTATGTGCCCAGATCTGGAATGGTGCTTGTTATCAAAAATACCCCTTAGGATAGTCTCATATATGGTTGCTTTGTAAATAATATTATCCCCTTCAAACCCACGTTCTTTTCTATTGGCTAGACAAAATATACACAAGAAAATGCCTGTGCATCCTTTTTGTACAAACAATGGGCTAGTTTCTTTAATGCATAATAAATCACAATCCCTAATCTCCCCAGAATGTGTCTAAGGAGACAAGCTCGATAAACGTATAGACACAGAAACACATCATAGAACCCCCTTGAACTACAATTTAGCATATTACCAGTTATATGTCACTATTTCTTATTGCTATACCTTTTTCTATACCACACGGCTCTCTTACGCCCTCATGCCTTAACAGAGAGTCTGGAGTTAATTAGATTCGATTTAAATGGCTGTTGAAATCTGGAGAATTGGGTAAACAGAGAAAAATATTTTTATCCTGTTAATAAAAAAGTTGAGACAATGTTCCTCTTTCTGAATCAATTCATACTCCAGTAGTGCTTTCGAAACTTTTAAAACATAAGGTAATTAAATTATTAGGAAGTCAAAAAAAAACCTGTACAGTTATAGGAATCATCTTCCAAGAAGGGTAAAGATGTGTTGATATGCTTTGTATAAAAAAGAGAAATACTTATTTCAAATAATTGCATTAAAACAAACGACTGAAAGAGTAAACCCTGCATCTAGTGCTCTCTCATGTGATTCTGAAAACTTACACATGAAAATAAGCAGCTTTATTTTATTTTTTTTTAAAGATTTTTTCGATGTGGACCGTTTTCTAAAAGTCTTTATTGAATTTGTTACAATATTGCCTCTGCTTTATGTTTTGGTTTTTAGGCCACGAGGCATATGGGATCCTAGCTCCCTGACCAAGGATCAAACCTGCACCCCCTGTATTGGAAAGCAAAGTCCCAACAGCTGGACCACCAGGGAAGTCCCTGCAAATGAGCAGCTTTAAAAATGGAAAGGCCTGAAGAGAGAAGAGTTGGGACTGGATCTTGGGAAATAGGAGTTAATTAGATTCTCTCTTCTGGTCATCGCCGATAGCTGTGGATGGTCAGGAGATGGGAGAATGTGATACAGTATCAACTGAAAAAGATGCACAACTTAAAAGTTGAGAATTATGTTTTGTGCAGAGGATTCTCTGAGGACTTTAGCCTGGAAGACAGCCTCGCAGATGGCTCCGAGGGACTGCTCAGAAGAGGTAAGGGAGGAGCCAGGATGTATAGGAGTTTTGCAAAAAAAAAACCAGGTAGTCGGAATATCAAAAGATGACTGTTCATTAAAGAAAACCAGACATCTCATTATGAATTTAGTGCTTTTCTATGCATGGAAAGATGCAAGAGTCTGGGCTCATTGAAATCATTCCTTTGACATGCACCTTAACTATCTAGGCCAGTAGCCTGCTTTTCTCCATCCTGAATCCCCTCAGGGTGCACAGTCAGGGCGGCTGCAGTGACTGCTGGCTTGATGTCTGAGAAACTTCCTTTGTTTACTGCTGTGATAGGTGACACTTTTCATCCACAATAGATTCTAAGACCTGGTCAATTGAATCCTGTGGGCTTTAGCACCTGGTCTGTAAGCCCTTCCCTTCTAAATCTGAACATATTTCCATCCCTCCTAAGGCATTTAGCGGGCCTTATATGCCAGAGTTCATAAAGCCAGCAACCTAATGGGCACAATCCATAACAGTAACAACATTAAGAACGAGTAAGGGCTTCCCTGGTGGCGCAGTGGTTGAGAGTCCGCCTGCCGATGCAGGGGACGCGGGTTCGTGCCCCGGTCCGGGAAGATCCCACATGCCGCGGAGCGGCTGGACCCATGAGCCATGGCCGCTGAGCCTGCGCGTCAGGAGCCTGTGCTCCGCAACGGGAGAGGCCACAGCAGTGAGAGGCCCGCGTACTGCAAAAAAAATAATAATAATAAAAAGAATGAGTAGAAAAGGACACTGAGATTATGGGGTATCAGTATGATCCTGACTGAATCAGGAGTGGATCTCATATGAAAGATAAGGTTATTCTTTCTGTCCATCACCAGGGGGAGATGGATCTCCAGATAGGACACACGACCGAGAAAGTGAATATCAGGTAAGTGAGAGAAGCCACATTTTGGGGGATTTAGGAATCTATGACTGGGTTCCCACTACTAGGAAATCTCTGCCCTTTAGTAACTATGGCTCCTCGGATCCTGGAATAAAAATAGACTGAGATTTTTCTGGGTTGAAGACTCCCAGGGGATTTGGTTGACTTAATTATGCCTTTGTGCATTCTAGGAGTAGGCCATGGGTGTGTCAAAAATACTTCTAAAGGGTTCCTCTTATCTCTCTCACTCGCCTGCTTCTCACGCTCACATGGGCATACACGTGTGTGCAAAAAAAAAAGAACTCTTCACTTATTTTAGCATTTTCCAATATTCTCTCAGTTCCTCACTTACCCAGTCACCATTGTAGCGCACATCCCATAATAAGCAGCGTGTGTTATCAGCAGAGATAACAGTGTGATATTTACCACCAATTTGGCCTCAGAAATCTTTCTTATCTTTTTTCTTGTGAGCTTTCAGAATCTTATTACAGAGAACACAGTCTTTGATCAGTGAAAATATTTCCAGGTAAATCTGCTAGTGAATATCTTTGTGCTAAAGGTGTCTCCTGGATTCTTCCTCGTGTCCCACATCAATAGATCAGATGAAGATCAAAATTACACTTATCTTACATGCTGACTAGGCAAAATGTGAAGGCCAAGGTTCTAAGGGAAGAGGGGGTACAGCTTATCACTGTTCCAAAGATAAGCACAGCGGTGTGGAAACCAGTGGTTACAGGGCCTTATCTGAAGAACGGAAGGGAGAGAAACCAGTTCAGATCTTCCTGCTTAAGCAGCAGACCAACAGAGCCCCTCCGAGTACAGTAGACACCCACTCAGCACTGCTTCAGGGTGTGGAAGCATGTCGACGACTGTAGCAATGGGACTCAGGACTTGTGGAGAGGGAACACTTGCAAGATGTCCCTTTCCTTCCTGGGGTCTCCTGCATACCTCTCAGCTAGAAGAGCAATTCAATAACACGTGTTCTAGTGTCTGGAGGCAGGCACTCTGCATTTATTTCTCCTGTTCTCAGTTTTTAGTGGGTTAGTTCTCAACCCAGCCTGAATATCAGGATTAAATGCCAAGTGAGATGCTTCATAAGCCTCCACAGTCCTAGGCCCCTAGACGACAGGCCTGCTATATCTCATTTTCTGTAAATCTGAGATTAAATTCTGTTATGAATTGTGTTTCTTCTCCAAAAAGAAGAAAAAAAAAAGGATATGTTGCTGTTGTAATTCTGAGTACCTCGGAATGTGACCTTATTTAGAGAGAGGGTCTTCCCAGAGGTACTCAAGTTAAAATGAGGTCATTAGAGTGGGCCCTAATCCCATATGTTGTGAGACAATACGTTTCTGTTGTTTAAGCCCCCCAGTTTATGGTCTGTTGTTACAGCAGCCCTAGGAAGTGAATACAAGTTCCGTTTACGCTTTGTCTCTATAGCTGACTTGGTTCTAAGCTGAGGAAAAATTTATGATCATAAGTGCAGTCTATTTCTGTAGAAATCAGGAACAACTCCTGGATCCCCACATCTAACACCCCAGGGACTCTTTCCTTCTTATGTGTGAGGTAAAATTGCACACGAGGCACTGGGGGACTACTCATTGGATCCCTTGTTTGTCTTGAATAGGCATATTCTGAGGAGTCCTGGATTTCTCTCATTACTTTCATTTTCTAGCTAAGTATCAATATATTCCGAAAATGATTTGATTCCTCAATCTTAGGTTTCCTGCCTAAAAGAGGGTTAAAGTTCCTTCCTCTAGGTATTCATTTGGTTTCAATCAAAAGGTGAGTGTAATATGCCTTCCATATACCAGGAACTCAATGCATGTTACTTTCATTTCCCTTCTGTTCTACTTTCCCCATCGACCAAATTTAATGAGCACTCAAAACATAAACACCTCTTTGTGACTCAAACTCCTCTTCTATGAATGAGGATTATAATAGAACATACTTCGACTTTGTAGGGTGTTTGCATGGATGAGGTGAGTGATTACGTGTTGACTGCGTAGCCCTGGAGCACCCGGTTGCTGTTAGCTGGTACTATCCCTCTTATGGCTATAAGCATTAGCTCCCAGTGGGAACAACAGCTTCCATTCAATGACATAACCATTCATCTGAGAATAATAATGCCAACAGGCAAAATCTAACGCATGAAATAAATTAACAATTAAATAAATGAATGATTATTTCTTTAGATGGTTTTAACCTTTACCTATTCATTCAGGTAACCTTTATTTTTCTGTGTGAGGGACTGAACCCAGTACATGGTACCTATTCAAGATAAACGAGGGATCCAATATCCCACCTTAGTGCCCTCCTGATTTCCCTCTATGCAATTTCACCTCATACAGAAGGAGATGGAAAAAGTCCCCTATGTGATGCATGTGGGGATCCAGGAGTTGTTCCTGATTTCTATGGAAGTAGACTGTGCTTATGATCATAAATTTCTCCTCAGTTTGGAACCAAGTTGGCTCCAGAGGTGAAACACCAGTACCCAAAGCAAGACCCTCGAAATTAAGTCCCAAGTTAGGTTTCAGGGATTTCTCTTAGAAAGTAAATAAAATGTAAACATCATATGTCAATGCTTCCAAGTAAAATATTTTTCTTCTTGATTCAATTCTATTAAATGGTGTGGTTCAGAAGTGTTCATGTGATTATACTAATTTCCATAATAAAATTGAAACGGGAGAGATAAAAAATGATCTTGAATAAAGAAGAAACAGGGGAGAAAAGCCTCAACAGATTTAATCTCAGGTGTAACTACATATGCAAAGTTGCATGGTCTTGAAGAAATACTCCAGAAAAAGTAAAGAAAAACTCACTTTTGCTTCAAATAATCTAAATACTAATCAGAATATCTAGATAATTAACTCATTTCTCCATTTTATGTTTATATCTATCTTATATTTAGGCAGGCATCTATACAGTAAGTAGGAAAGCTTTTCCTACGTAAATCAAAGAATGCTGCCCACACAATCATGAATGAGTATCATTGCCAAGGGTTGAAAGTCCCTCATGGGCAGCGTTATTTAGGTAGTCCTATCACCATGGGGACGTTAGAATGGAGAACAGTGGGCATGTTGTAAGATCCTCACATGAGGGAACGAACCAATGCCTTTGCCAATGCCTCTGCAAAGGAAAACATTTAGCATTTAGCATTCTGCTTACTCAGGTCAATCGTGGACACAACAGAGTTTTATTCCTTTTTAAAGTCTAAAGGCAGCTTCTGTGTTTGAGATCTTCCATACATCACCCAGTAACCTCAATATAGACTTTGCTTCCTCATGGAAACTTCTCCTCAGGTTACAAAGTACACGAAAACAGGAGGGAGGGTGCTGGAGGCGGGGGCGGAGAATTCCACTCTCTAGTTGTATAATTTCAACAACAGTGACATTGATCAGATTTACTCCTATGGGAAGGTTACAGGAGGTGGAATTATTGCCCAGTGGTAAATGTGCACTTCCACATCTCTATTTTGGGAATAAATACTCTTTAAGAAATCCTTGAAGTGAATGATTAACACACACGTTTTGCCAAACAACAAGACGGAAGATTTGCAGACCTGGCCAGAGGAACTTCCCATCTCCTGGCTCAGCTTAAAGTGGTCAGGAGCCGCCTCCAAGTCCCACAATGCATATTTCCCCCACGGAGCTCCAGAGTGAGGCATTTCTGGTTGACCTGAGGTTTCTACTAGTAGTCTAAAGAGAAACAATGCTTAACTATTGGTCTGGATTTGTCTCTGATTTTTTAAAAGACCGATTTCATTCCAGCTAAGGGAGCATTTTCCAGCATAGTTAAACAAAATGGGGGCAAATTGGATGTAAAACTCTGGAGAGAACTCATATAATTTTACCATATGAACTTCCTTATGCAATATTTTCTTTACCAAAATTTTCTTCTGCACTACAACATAAGTTGAGAAACAACGTGAGAACGACGAAGCTGAGCCTAGAAAAAATGTAATTAGACACAATGATGTCAATTTAGAAACAATATTTAAAATAAAATTCAATCAGGGCTTCCCTGGTGGCGCAGTGGTTGAGAGTCCGCCTGCCGATGCGGGTTCGTGCCCTGGTCTGGGAAGATCCCGCGGAGCGGTTGGGCCTGTGAGCCATGGACGCTGAGCCTGCGCGTCCGGAGCCTGTGCTCCGCAACGGGAGAGGCCACAACAGTGAGAGGCCCGCGTACCGCAAAAAAAATATATATATATAAATAAAATAAAATTAAATTAAATTCAATCAATCTTGAGGCTCTCCTTACAGACTTCATGTGTAGCTGTAATATGGATCCTTCTAGTGGCCTGAGACAGGGTGGAGCTTCACGCTGCAGGCTTTGTAGGCAGACAGCAGGAGTTGGAAACTCAGCTCTGTCACTCTTAGTCTATGATCATGAGGTATTTAACCTCTTGGGGCATCATTTTCTTCATCTGTAAATCTGACAACAAAAGCACCTCCCACCTGGGGTTGAGAGCATTAAATGAGATGATGCCTGTAAAGGACTTAGGACAGTGCTTGTTAAATAGGAGGTATGAAATAAATGTTAGCTTATATTATTCAAAAATATAGGAAACAAGTCTACTGAGAATGTTATTGACTTCTAACAAAAATGCAAAATGTAACTAACCTTGGGAGTATATATGTATATATCCATCCAGTGATGATCTGTGCACTTAGGACTCAGCGAATCTAGACAGGTCTGCAGGATAACAGAGGAGAGCCCTTTAAAGCTGAGTGAAGGACTAAAAGGAATCCTATGAAAAGACTCATCCTAAGTAATAGAGAATGACTCAAGGACACAGGGCTGATGTTGGAGCGGGAAAAGAGACTGTGAGAACCACGCACGTCTGCCAGTAAGATATTTGACCTAGCTCCTAAAGAATACTTGACCAAAAGGCATGGTGTGGCAATGAAAAGGACACAAAATCAAATAAAACAAAACAGAATAAGTGGAAAGGAATTTATTAAAATTTGCTTGGAATGTTAAGTGTGCAAAGTGGCAACCCTGGTCCAGCAGCATTAGCATGACGAAAGACGTTAACAGGGGCTCTGGAAGATAAAGACAGCCTTACAGAGAACTCCATGTCCTGGACATGAATAGCTTCAGGACAGACACTGCATACAGCTGTAGTGTGGACATGATCAGTGGGCACTGATGACGGATTATTCTACGGACATCGGCAACATAACTGATGTGGTCAGTGGCAGTAGCGTCAAAGGATATTCTACAGGGACCCAGAGCAGGCTATCATCTGGCCAAAAAAAAAAAGAAAGGAACTGGCTGAGCACAGTTGAAACCACCCTGGCAATTCAGAATTGTCTGTGCCAATTGCTACAACGAACCCTAGAAAATGCACTCTTCCACGCAGGCAGATACCTCTGGTCCAACTTCGGATGCTCATCCAGTGGAAACTTTGGATGTCTGTTCCCACCAAGACCACCTACCCTAAACAATTTAAGGAGTCCAGGAAGGAGTCCTAATTGGAAATATTTACAACAAGCAAATACTTCTAATTTTAAATATTCTCATAATGCTATAATTGAAAATTTCACTTAGAGCTAAAAGTTTGCAGCCCCTACCTAAATGAGCTCCTTTGTCTCTGACCCAGGAGTTGCATGCCTTTTGTCAGCATTCATGAAGCTCTGGTAGGCTAATGTGTAAACATGATAACATCTCAAACCTTTTACAGTCCTTGATAATGTTCAAGATCCTTACCCTTAGGGAGACACAAATTAAAACACATCAAGTTACCACTACATATCTATTAGAATGGCTAAAGTAAAAAAAAAAAAACAAAAAAAAAAACAAGTACTGGCAAGGATGCAGAGCAACCGGAGCTGGTGGAAATACAAAAATAGAACAACTGCCTTGGAAAACTGTTTGCAATTTCTTATAAAGTTAAACATACATATGACCTAGGAATCCCACCCATAGGCATGTATCCTAAGGACATCAAATCTTATGGTCACACAAAAACCTGCACACAAATGTTTATAGCTGTTCTAGTCATAATTGCCCCAAATTTTAAAGTCCAAATGTTCTTCAGTGGCTTCAATAGATAAACATGTATGGTACATCCATACAATGGAATACCATATGGCAATTCAAAAGGAATGAACTATAGAAACACGGAACAAGTTGGATGAATCTCAAAGGCATTAAGCTGAGTGAAAGAAGCAAGGCTCAAAAGATTACATACTGTATGCTTCCATTTATATGACATTCTCCCAAAGACAAAACTATAGGAAGAGAGAATAGATCGGTGATTGACAAGGGTTAAGGATGTGGGGAAATTATGACTATAAATGGGTAATATGAAGGGGTTTCTGGGGGGTGATGGAACTATCCTGTATCCCGATCGTGGTAGTGATTCCATGAATCTATCCATGTGTTAAGATTCATACAATGGCATAAAACACTTTTATTGTATATTATTTTTAAAAAAAATTTAAAACTTCCACTAAAATTCTCACCAATGTAATCCTACCCACCATCTCATAAGTTTTGAAACAATGTATAATTTTTTGAGAAATAATTAATGTGTAGTAAAATGCACAGATCTTAACTGTATAGGCCAGCAAGTTTTGACAAAAAAAGCAGATGTATAAATTTCAGCATACAATTCTAAATGTTTCTTTTGAGAAACATACCTTTTTTAAAAAATTTATTTTTATTGAAGTATGGTTGAATTACAGTGTTGTGTTAATTACTGCTGTACAGCAAAGTGACTCAGTTATACATATATATACATTCTTTTTCATATATATTTTTATTTATTTATTTATTTTTGTTGTTGCTGTTTGCGGTACGCGGGCCTCTCACTGTTGTGGCCTCTCCCATTGCGCAGCACAGGCTCTGGACGCGCAAGCTCAGTGGCCATGGCTCACAGGCCCAGCCGCCCCGCGGCATGTGAGATCTTCCCGGACTGGGGCATGAACCCATGTCCCCTGCATTGGCAGGCAGACTCTCAACCACTGCGCCACCAGGGAAGCCCCCTTTTTCATATTCTTTTCCATTATGGTTTATCACAGGATATTGAATATAGTTCCCTGTGCTATACAGTAGGACTTTGTTGTTTATCCATTCTATATATATACCAGTTCAGAGAAACATGCGTTTTTATTGTCATTTTCTCACCATAAATGCTATTATAGCACATCTCAGTGACGCTATGACATTATATTTTCTTCGTATTTTATCTGTTTGTCCTATATACTCTGTCATTTATGCAAGAGCAAAAGGCAATAACTTAACAGTCTCAGTTAATTCATCTCATCTGAATGAATACTTTAAGGTAGTATTTTACATTTTCTGTGTCATCCGTAATAAGACTCTACCTTTTAATTATTTTTAACACTATAAATATATCCACATTATATTAGTTTATAGAAAGTTTCAGAAGTTGCACTAAAACTTTAAAAACTCAGTGTTCAGCATAGAGGTTGTTCCTCCTGCTGTAATGAAGTATAATAAAACAGTAAAGAGCCTTTTTTAATACAAATACATGGCAAAAAAGAAAAATTTTAAACAGTTTATCTTTTTATATATCTGACTCTTTCAAATATATTGATAAAACATTATTAACTTTTTTAACCAACACAATGATGAGAATGAACATAAGTTTTCTAATCAATAACTTGCAGCATGATATACCTAAAGCATGAACAAAAAGAAAAAAAATGTCTAACTCAATGGCCAAGAGAGTCATAAGTAAACACTGGAGCTTATTTTAGCCAGGCTCAAATGAATTTGTAGTCGGAGAAAATGGTAATCAAATAGCTTTAAAAGAACATAAATAGCTATAATAAATTTTATTTAAAGACAATGAGAACTAAATAGGAGCCCATTCAAATAGGCACAACTCTTTTAAATTTCTTTCACGTTTTAACCGTGAAGAAATCTAGTGACAAGACCAAACCTGTTCTTTAACCAGTCAAGCAGGTAAAAAATATGATCGATACTGTAAAGAGAAAACCTAACCCCAGCAATTTTGGCTTTGAGAGTGAAGGCGATTCTTGGGTAACAAGCAGGGAATCTCTTTGATCAATGGTCTAACACTTCCCAGCGTCTAATCCAGCGCTTTCTGAGATCTCGCATTAACCTGAGCAGTTGACCTGCCTATTCACTTTTTCTTTCCAGATTCAGAATGGGCTGAAAAATAATGATTGTCCCAGGAAAAGCTCCTGGCAGGCATTTCCAAAGGTGCAGCCTCTCCTTAGTCTACTAGGAGAATAATATAATTCAGACCTGCTTCTGGCTTCCTGTTTTTAATTTAATACCAAAATAATCAGTTGTACATACAAAATGGAGTCTTTCTATACCTGAATGAGCCTGGTTCAATCAGATTCTGTGAGAGGGGTGGCTTTCCTAGTCTGCCCCCTTCCCTCCCCAGAACCCTGGCACCAGTTAGATGAGGTGCACCTTATCTGTCAGGCTTCTACTTTAATAATACTGGGAGTAGTTCCTTTATTTCAAGACTTTATAAATAGAACAAAAGTGGGTAGTTTGACTGAATGAACCTCTCATACAGGATCAACTATACAGCACACTAAGGAGTTAACCTAAGTATTAGCAAGTTCAAAATAAATTACAAATCACAAATCACATACAGGGCTGTTCTTGTTTTAACCCTTAGCCCTCTTTTAGGAATTGGTGCATAGGAGCTGAAGCAAGGATGACTAAGAGACGAGTCTTTGTTCTGTTCCTGTCCTGACCCTCTTCATTTTCAGCCATCCTGTTTTTATGACATGCATTAATCATCTTCTGGGGACTATATTGTTTAATTTACCATACTGATCCTTTATCAGCACTTCCCTTTTAATGGCAGAAGTTATCAGGTCCTTGACTGCAAATAACCAAGGTTCAAAGTTCAGATTTTCTGCTCACCAGCTGTGTGAAATGTAAAAAATAAACCTCTCTGTGCCTCAGTCTACTTGTCTGTAACATGGAGATAGTAATATCTGTCTTATGGGACAGATTATTGTAGGGATTAAATGGGTTGGTGTGTATAAGAGGTTATAACAGTCTGGTTTAGCATGGGCGCTATATACATTTTAGCTGTTTACTCACCAAATTGTGAACCACCTAAAGCCTATTGATAACCAGAGGTCTGGATGGCATGGACCCACTGAGGGAAACATGTAAAAGAAAAAGGGAAAAGGGGTATGGAATAGAACTCTATGGCTCAAGTTTTAACTCCTGTGGGATTTCTTTTCTGTGAAGAAATTCTTTTGCGGGTGTAAAGATGTTTCTGAACTCTCTTGCCTCCGCACAAAAGTGTGTCCTCGGTGCCTGAACCAAGGCTGAATATAAAATGGACACTCAGTAGATGTTTCTGGAACAAAAATTACGGATAATATGGGTGGGATATGGACCATGGGAACAATTCTCCTACCCTGAGGCCTGGCTGTAATTTCTTTCTACAATCTGGGGAATGTGAAACTCAATAGTCGAGATCAAATTAAAAGTTTGGAGAACACTTTTGGAAGTCTTGGAGGGGCAGAGGCCTGCAGGCAGAGATGTAATTCCAACAATTTGACCAAATGTGAACGTCATAAGCAGCAATCAACACAGGACCCAGCTTGAGAGGCTGTTGACATTCTGTGTAATTACCGCAAGTGCACCCTGGGTAGCCCACGTTATTGTAAACTGCATTTCCAACACTGTATGGCATTAAATTAAAACAACCGAAAAAAAGCAGTGAAGTTATAGCCATTAGCACAGCTGAATTGGAACTCCTAGAAAATGTCAAGGAGATCTTAATTGTACTTTATATAATGGTCTCCTAGGCTAATAAGATATGATCTAAAACCATTAGGTATGAGAAGGTAAACATTTTAAGAGCACTTTTTTTGCCAAAAGGCTCTTCATCTCTGTTTGACAACTCTCGCTCGGCCTTGAAGTAAAGCATTGCAGTGTTCTGAAAGAACAGATATTGTTTGTGACAGAGGCCGTAGGGCCCTGTGGTGTTGGAGAGTACTCAAAGATAATGTATACAGAGCAAAGCTGTCTATAAATCTGATTCTTAAGTCACCCATCACTGTTCCCCACCTCCCACCCTGGCAGAGGGGTGGGCAGGTATGCTCTAAAAGCTATTCCCCTGTCACATATCGTGCAATTCCCAAATGCTGGGAAACACCCATTATTCTGACAAGCTTCAGAACACATAAATCTACTTAACCTTATAAATGACTGAGATTCATTCTCTCAAGGTCGGAATCTTGCCAACAAAGAGCCATATATTTGTGTCTTGTTTTTTTCGAAGAGCTTCTGAGCTAAGACAGTGGATCCTTGAATCTCTGTAGCTGTCAGAGATTTTTTGGAGTCTCTGCTCTCGATTATTGATAGAAGTCACCAGAGATCAAATCTACAGGTCAATGTGACTCTGCCCCTTGAACTCCAAAGTCTTGTCTTCTATTGATATTTCTGGTTCAAGGAGCACACGTTTTACCTTAGTTCATCTTTTTCATTGATTTCATGTTAAAATAACATGAAGAAATGTCATTATTCATCACCAAGACTTATGTGTAAGTAAGAGGTAGGCTCCCTTCTACCTAACTTACCACTCTTAACAAAAGGGACTAGCTGTTGACTACCCCCAAAGAGGGAAATAAGTGAACAAAAAGAACCAAAAATTAATATATGTTTGAATTTTACAAGTGTGTCCAGTTAAAATCCGCTACGTGAAAATCCAGTTACCAAGGTACAACTTGACTTAGTTAAGTCTGGTTCGAAACTGTGAGTGGTTACAATTTGCAATTTGGTTCTGTTTGTAAACACAGCTTAGAAATCATTGTTCAGACATGAGGGTTTTGGTTCCAGTTTGTCTCAGTCTTGTGTGTGTTCTGGCAAACAACCTAATGCTTCTTTATACCTTTGTTTCTCTATTTGTCCAGGGGAGAACATTACCACTAAGTGAAATTTGTATAGTGCTTTGGGACACCTGGACAAATTGTGCCATTTCAAATGGATATTAAGATGGTCTTTGTTTAATCTACTGCAAAAACAGAATAATACTGTCCTTAACGCTGGTTGGGTCGTGTTTACTAAAGTGCGTTTGTTTCATTAAACATTAGCCTTTCAGGATTAGATGTTACATGAAACGGCCTACTTTTGTCAAATACATTTATGAAACCCTAAGGTAAACAAAGTTAAACAAAGGCCTTGCTACAGGACTTCTCAGAGCCTTTAATATGCTAATGAGAAATATGAATCTCCTAGATGGGTATGGTATGTGGTGTTCCCCAAACTTATTTAACAATAGTATTTTGGTGGAGAGAACTTTTCTTTGGGGGTCAGAGAGAAGCTTTTGTGAAATACTTGGCAGAAGAATGAGCACCATGAATAAGTGCAATTCAAAAAATGTTAAAGAGGAAGCACAGTGTTGAAAAGCATCTCTGTTCTTTTAATATCATGATAGAAGCTGCCTTAGTTGACATGCACTTAACTCACAGATCAGCTTTTCACGACTGTAAAACATACTGGTTGAATCATATTGAATTGCTGGTTTTGTAGGTCAAAAAATGATGGAACGCCAGCATTTTCAAGTATTTCTACCTAATATCAATGACCCTGGTAGATTGAACCATGGGGCTACTGGGCTACCTTCTAGTATGTCTGCAAACTTCTGCTCCCACCAGTTGAATTATGTTGACCAGAATCAACTGTATTTGCTCCTAAACATTTTATGACAGTTGTGCTTATCCCTGTAATTGCATAATTTAATTAGATATTATGTAAACCCATAGAATATGAATATGAGTATAAAAAGAAAGTTGGTGGATTCTGTGAAAACTAGATTGAATGCTTTGTCAATACTCATGGTGAGATTTAAAAATTGCTTTTAACTGAGGCTTAGGTGAGATATTCTAAAAGTTTGGGGAGGGGAATCTTAAGGTTGTAGAGTGCATTGCATTTTAAGTGATTTTTAATTCTCACTGTACATCAAAGAAACTGAGAGTGGAAATTTAGCATGATATGTTTTGGGCATGGTTTATGGGAAGAAAGAGTCAGAATTCCTATCAGAAGACCTATACTCAAAGAAGTGACTTTGATCCTGTCAAAAGATTGATAAATATAGAGGGATTATATCCAAATATTTTAATAACTGGTATGGCTTTGACACTGATCAATCAGAATAAATGTCTGTCATAATCAGAAAGGAATCTCAGACTTAAACAATTACACATGCTGGCTGAATGTCAGCTGTGCCTACAAATGTTTTAGGTTAAAGTATAACATTTTCATAGTTTACATCATTTTAAAACAATTCCTTGTTTTAGACAAATATTTTGATTATCCAGCCAAATGCTACTCCCGGTTGACTCAAGAGAAGACTTCTCTTGAGTTACTACTGCTATCGACAATAAGAGGAACTAGTCTAATACAAGGTACTTTCTACGTACGTCATTCCCTTTAATGATCAGGAACTGAAGAAAAGAAGGTTGGCTCCTGTAAGCAAATGTCCTGGAAGAAGCAGGTGGAGGATTTAGAAATCAGAATTTAATGATAGAAATCATTTCCTTGTTAATCATTTGGTGAATGAAAAAGGTCACAAAAAGGGAAAAAAAAAAAAAAATTTGGAACCAGGATTCCAGATTTGGGTAGAACAATCAGAATATGTGCTGTCAGAGGCATTTCCTGACAGGGATGAGTACTCAGCTGGAGGAAATTGGGGAAAATGGGGGGTAACTGTACTAAGTGACTGCCCCTGTGTCCCTCACATTCTAATCATTATTAATGCACGAGGGTAGGTGGAGGGCTGTCCAGCCACATCTCAGAACCACCATCCTGCAGCTTAACCAGTACAATATGAGGCTCAGAAATCAGGATTAAATCCAGACACAAAGAAGAAAAATAGGGCTTCCCTGGTGGCGCAGTGGTTGAGAGTCTGCCTGCCGATGCAGGGGACACGGGTTCGTGCCCTGGTCCGGGAAGATCCCACATGCCACGGAGCGGCTGGGCCCGTGGGCCATGGCCGCTGAGCCTGCGCGTCTGGAGCCTGTGCTCCACAATGGGAGAGGCCATGACAGTGAGAGGCCCGCGTACCGCAAAAAAAAGTTCTCGGACAGAAAATTAGTCAAAAAAGAAAAAGCATGTATATAATCAGGTAACACTAGGAATCTGGAGTTTGGTGCATTATCCTTTAACTTAGTTCCTGGAAGCGTTCTATATTGTAAGAATGTGGAGATTGATAAATGGCTGTAGACTTCTTCAAGAAGACAATTGGGGTTTCAAGGCTGTATATGGTGCAGTTTCAAGATGTTTCAGTTGCTAAGCTCTGTTGGTTATGTCTCCAGAGTAGCCCTTGTGGGTAAAGAATCCCCTTTCCCATGCCCCCACCTTGCTTTCGGCTTGCCTGGACCCTCTGCAGATGCCTGCTCAACGCCTGCAGTTGAATCGCCATCATCTTTGCCTTCCCTGGAACCAACATAGCACCTGTCATACATACATGTTCAATGGATGAAGCAACTGTAAAGTTACCATTTGGATTTTTCATCATAATGCAGTGGTTTTTTTTTAAAAAAAAAAAAAAAAAAAAAAAAAAAAAAAAAAGAAAAATACCACAACGAACTCTCTCAACTGACAAAAACATAAGAAGGTCTATCCATAACTATCAATTTTTAATTAGCTGGAAATAATATAGTTGAGAGAAATTCCAGTGTTCTTTGAGGCAGTAAAACAAGTATAAAAATAATGATTTTGTTAAATAAAAAATATTATGGTTATGTCAAGGCTTTATTTTTCTTAAATTGCACTCCTTTGAAACCAGTCATCTCTTCTTTTGAAATATCAGTTACTGCTAATCTGTGTCTGGAGAAAATCTGTGAGTTAGAAGCTACTATTGCCATCTGCAAGCGGCTACTGGCATTGTCACTTAGTATTGAATACCTAGCTGTGTACTGGGATCATCTGGGGCCTTTAGATGAGTACTGACACCAGGGGCCACTCCCAGAGATTCTGAATCAAGTGGTCTGAGATGATACTGAGGCATCGGATTTTAAGAGCTTCCCACCTCAAGTGTTGTCTGTGGACCCGCTGTGTTCACCTGGGGACTTTTAAGAAATACTGGAAATCAGATCCCATCCTAGACCCACAGGGAATCTGAACCTGCACTTTCCCAAGACTCCACGTGAATTGGTGGCATATGAAAGTGGGAAAATCTAGAAAACTGTTTCTCAAAGTATTGTCAGAGAACCTCCATTAGAAGCACCTGAGGTATTTATTTCTTTTGCTTAATAAAATGCAGATTTTTTGGCCCCAGTTTAGCGCCTGAATGAAGATCTCTGCGGGAGAGGGAGGGTTTTGGTTGGGGGAGGGACAGGTGGGGTGGGATGTGAGCCTGAGGAAGTAAAGCTTAACAATCACCCAGTAAGGACTTTTATGCGTGTCTAAACTGAGAGCCATCTGGTGGGGGAAATAGGGAGAGGTTTGTAAAGGGTACACGTTGTCAGCTGTAAGATGAAGAAGGTCTGAGGATTTATTGTAAAACGTGGTGACTGTAGTTGATAACATTGTATTGTATGATTGAAATTTGTTAAGAGAGTAGAATTTAAATGTTCTCACCAAATAAAAAGGATAACTGTGTGGGGTGATGGAGGAGTTAATTAACTGGTTGGGGAAAGTCCTTTTATGATGTATATTTATATCAAATCATCACATTGTACACTTTATATATCTTAACAACTTTGTCAGTTATACCTTAAGAAAGCTGAAAAAAGTAAACTGAGAGCCAGCATTTTAGAGAATATATCTTGAGACTTTCTGATACTGCTGACGTCTGAATCTGAAAGGCGGTGGAAGGGGTTGGAAGCAGGACAGAGGGTACCCGCTGTATTAACAAATACAGGTCCTCAGTCGTGAAGCAGCCCCCTCTGCTTCCAAAGTCTCAAATAATGCTATAAAGAAGAAGATGCTCAGAGCATCGGTTCTTGGGGAATTTGTGTCTACTCTTTCTAGGAACAAGTCAGATTTCAGGGGATAATCTAAGATGCTCACTTACCTTTCTTTAAGCACTAACAGTTAGCTGAGGTTTGGGATCCGTTCCAGTGCTTTTGTTCCTCATCAGAATTTAAAATAGCCATTCTCAGAAATAAAGTTTGTGGTTAGAGACCCAAGAACCTCTTGTAGAAATGATTGACACAAACTTGTCTAGACATTTTTTTTCTACTCATACCCCAATTAAGTAAGTTCTGGCTGTGTTTCTAAATACAGAGCAAGGAGCACCCTTCTATGACAGCTACTCTTACACAACCACGGAGGTAGCATGAATCACACAACAGCTCTGGCAAAGAAAAATTCTATGCAGTGCAAGTCTTAGCATAGTATTGGCTTTTCACATGGGTGTTAATATTGTCTCCCAATATTATATACTGTCTCCCAGACTAAAAAGAATTCTACTGTAGCCTTTATTTATTCTAGTAATTCAGGTGCCTATATATCAGCTCATGGTTGTTATCATGGGTCTAGGTAGGACCTTATTTTGTTTTTGTATTAGTTTGTTAGGGCTGCCATAACTAAGTACTACAAATTTGGTGACAACGGGAATTTATTGTCTCGCAATTCTGGAGACCAGAAATCTGAAAACAAGATGTTAGCAGGGTCATGTTCTTTCTGAAGGCTCTAGGTGAAGACCCTTCTGTCTCTTCCTAGGTTCTGATGGTGACTGGCAATCCTTGGCATTTCTTGTCTGTAGAGGCGTTGTTACAATCACTCTGTGTATGTTCACATTGTCTTCTCTCTGTGTCTCTCTGTGTCCCTTCTTATAAGAACATCAGTCATATTGGATTAAGGGCCCAACATACTTCAGTATGACCTCATCTTAACTAACTACGTCAACCACGATCCTATTTCCAAATAAACTCACATACTGAGGTCCAGGAAGGACATGAATTTGGAGGGGTACTATTCAACCCAGTTCAGTTTGGTGTTATTTTTAAGTTTCATTATTTTTTTTCTCCTTTATCTAACTCCCATTCTCTTCCATCCCTATTGATGGCAATATTTTATTATATTTTATACATATCCCTCTCCCATTCCACTTTCCTTCTTTAGATAAGTATGCCTCCTTGAAAATGCGGTGTTAAATTTATACCAACTGAGTCTTTAAATGGAAATAAATGGAGTTGTGCTATAAACCTCATTCTGTTTCATATTTATTTTGCTCATTATTTTATGTTTGTGACCTTCCATGTTGGTATCCATTTAGTTAATTTCTTCTCATTGCTCCATATTCCATCATCAGCAAATACCATGGATAAGCATATAGACCCTTAGTGATAGACACCTAGGTTACTTCCAGCCCTTTGCTGTCACAAACCACCATATACTGCAATCATCGCTCTCCTCTGCATCTCCTGTGGACTTAAGGAGAAGTCTCTGGGACACATGCCAGAAGTAGGATTCCCCTGCTGCATTAGCATTGGTGTCAGCATATTTAACCTCACTGGATTCTAACAGAGTGCTATGCAAAATGGCAGTACCATCTCACAGTCTCAGCAGCAATGGCTGAGAATTTCCATTCTCTTCCTTACCTATAACCAAATTCAACTTTCTAAATTGTGTCCATCTGATTTGTGAAAAGGGGTATCTCACAGTTTTTTTAATGTACAGTCCTCCAGTTACTAGTGAGGTCAAGCCAGTCAGCATTCCCTTCTCTGAATTGCTCTTTTTTTTTTTTTTTTTTTTTTTGGTACC
>NW_020174046.1:2801105-2899549 GCF_003031525.2 Neophocaena asiaeorientalis asiaeorientalis | reverse complement strand
GGTGTAAACCCCCTCCCTCTTCCCTCCTCTGATTTTTTTTTTTTTTTTTTTTTTTTTTTTTTTTCGGTACGCGGGCCTCTCACTGTTGTGGCCTCTCCCATTGCGGAGCACAGGCTCAGCGGCCATGGCCCAGGGGACCAGCCGTTCCGCGGCATGTGGGATCTTCCCAGACCGGGGCACGAACCCGTGTCCCCTGCATCGGCAGGCGGACTCCCAACCACTGCGCCACCAGGGAAGCCCCTGAATTGCTCATTTTTATCCTCTCCCCATTTTGCATTTCTCTTGCTAATTTTCAGGAGCCCTTTATATACTCTACATATAATCCCCTCCCTCCTTTTCAGATATCTCTTTCTCCCCATTAACTTTGCCTATACAATCCCTCCTTGAGTGGAAATCTTTAATTTTGCTGCAACCAAATCCACTAGTTCCCCTTCTGGTTTGGTCTTTCAGATCTTGTTTTAGAACATCCTTCTCATCTCCCCCACCCACTCTCATGAAAATATTCTCAAACATTTAGTTTTTTCAGGTTTGAGTTTTCCATTCACATTTATATATTTATAATTAAATTTGATTTAAGCTATTTAAAACCCTTCTATGAGTTTCTATTATTCAGAATAGAGTTTAAAATTCTTCTCATAGTGTGTTAGAAAATTCCCCAGAATTTTCTAACTCAACTCTCAATGCTTCCATCTCTTCACATCTTAATTTGCTGAATTGCTCACATGCCTCTAAGCTTGCTACACATTCTCTAACCCTCTGGGTTTTGCATGTGTTTTTCTCTTGGCCTGGCATACTCTTGCCACAGATTTACTGAACTGATTCCCACTAGTCCCTCAGGGCTGGGCTCAGATGTCCCCTCTTTCAGGAAGTCTTCCTAGACTCCAGGACAGTATTAGGCCCCTATGTGCTATCCATCTCTGGTCATATTATATCACACTAAAATGTAACTGTCTGGATACCTGTCTGTTTCTATCACTAGATTATAAGTGATCTGGGAGAATAGATGGGGTCTTAATTATGTGTAGACTTACATGGACGTATGTCCACAGTGCCTAACCTATTGCTTGGCAGACAGAAGGAAATAATAAATAATTATAGAGTTAAAGAGTGAATAGTTTCCTGACTCAGGAAATTTGACGCATGTTTCCTCTATGGACAGAACTGCCTTCTTACTTTAGAGTATATTCATGAGCAGATAAAAGTTTGCTCTAAGTCATCTTTCCTGGTATAATAATTATATTACTGGGAATTCCCTGGTGATTCAATGGTTATGACTCAGTGCCTTCACTGATGTGGGCCCGGGTTCAATCTCTGGTTGGGGAATTAAGATCTCACAAGGCACCTGGCGCAATCAAAAAAAAAATCTATATATCTATATCTATCTATCTATCTATCTATCTATATATATATATATATATAGAGAGAGAGAGAGAGAGAGAGATAACTTTAAGGCTCTTAAATAATTCTCCTTTTCTCTCCTCAGCACTCCTTGGTTCCTAGTGTCTTGACCATCTACCAAGAACCATACAAAAGGTACAATCTTCCAGTTATAAAATAAGTAATCCTAGGGATGTAATGTATAGCATGGTGACTACAGTTAATAATACTGTATTGAATAATTGCTAAGAGAATAGATCTTAAAAGTTCTCATCATAAGAAAAAAAATTGGTAACTATCTGTGGTGATGGATGTGAACGAAACTTATTGTGGTGATCATTTAGTAAAATGTACAAATATTGAATCATTATGTTGTACACCTGAAACTAATATAATGTTATAAGTCAATTATATCTCAATTTAAAAAAGAAAAGGACTATTCGGTTTCTGCCATAATGTAGGGAAACTTTTCTTCCTACCTGTGGTAGCTTGACCGTGAGGCTTACTGCCCTAAGAAAAAAGAAGTATTGACAATAAAAGGAGTTCTGAGCACTCAGGAGGAGGAGGTGGAAATCCCATACCCTCTCTTCCAAGAAGAAGTGAGAAAAGGTGGGGCAGAGATAGAGGAAATAAGTAGTCAACAGCCAATGCTTTGTCCTTGGGGCCAAAATCTTGCAGAGTGTATTAATCTATAGCTATGCAACAAATTAGCCCCAAACTTGGTGACTTAAAACAACAAACTTTTACTTCCATAAGTTAGGAATCTAGGCCTTCTTTTGCTGGGTCCTCTGGCTCCAGGTCAAGATGCTGGTCGAGGGTCAGTCATCTGAAGGTTCAGCTGAGGGAGGATCCACTCCCAGACTCACATACATGGTTGTCGTAGGATACAAGGGATTTTTAGTGTGTGTGTGTGTGTGTGTGTGTGTGTGTGTAGGTGCAGGCTGTAGTATTCACTGGAAAAGTCAAAGTAGGCTTCATTGAGAATATGAAACTTAAGCAAAGAAGTAAAGGAGATGAGGGAGTGCCAAGGACATATCTGGGGAAAGTACATTTTAGGCAGAGGAAACAACTAAGGCTTAAAGACAGGAGTCATTATAAATATATATATTTAAATTTATATATTTGTATTTTTATAACTATATATAAGACAGGAGTCATTTATATACATACATATGTGTGTGTGTATGTGTATATTTGTGTGTGTGTGTATATATGCAGCCATTGAACAACAATTGTTGTTCTAACCCACAAACAATTGTGATTTATTGGGTCTAGTGTTAGAAATGTCCTTCTGTGTACAAGGCATACAGAAAGACAAACATGGAATAGCAAACCTTTCTAAAGTCTCAGTAATGACAATGGGTTGTTTAAAACATAGAAGTGTGTATTTCAATGAAGAATAATATGGACTGTGATACCAAACTTGGAGGGAAAATGTCTTAGCCAGAATAGACTAGGTAAGTCTGCATTAACAACAAATCTTGAAATCTCAGTGGCTTAATGCAAAAAAAAGAAAAAAAAAATTCTTCTTCATACAAAAGGATGCTTCCATCCCACCAGGAAGGTCCCTTCAAATAATGGCTCAGCGATGGAAGCGGTTTCCATTTTATGGTTCTGCCATCTTGATATGGAGAGTCTACGAACTTTCCAGAGCAGGCGAAAAGAGAGTACTTGGAAAACTCACAGCATTTTAATCCTTGTCCTAGAAGTGACTCCTGTTACTTACGCTTAAGCTCATTGGCCAGAACTAGTCACGTGTCCCAACTTAACCACGAGGGACATTGAAAAATGCATTCTTTCTGTGTGCTCAGGATAGGGGAAAGGCATGGGCGTAGTGAAAAATGCATTGTCTCTGATAGAGAAGAGAATAAATCAGACAGTGTTTGAGTTCGTAGCACTGCTGGGCAGGTTAACCTTAAGTCCTGAATGGAAATAATTCTAACCAGCTTTCAAGAGATAGGTTTTGACATAAAAGTGTTTTTTTCCCTTTGTTTTGTTTTTTAACTTTCTAGGTTTCTTGCTTCCTTCTTCCTCTAATTCTAATGAAGTCTTTTGGCCATTGATGGCTCATTTTCCCTCCTCCCAAAGGTACTGAGCACACAATCCACAATCAACAAATTCACAAACTTATTGACTGAAGGGACAAAAAAACTTTAAACTCAATCAATCCTGACACTTGTTAGTTTTATTAAAGATTTGATGAGGAAAGAGATAAAAGAATAAATGAGTAGAAAGTTCCGTTAACAACCAACGATTTAATTTATTCGTCTTTCATCCTCCCCCAAAGTAGCCATAATTAATGGTTGATGATGTCATCACCTATAAAAACAACCTCGATTTGTATCTTCCTTTCAACTTTGCGAAGTGTGCTACATCTATTATCTCACTATATCCTCACACCTGTGAAGATAGCAAAGCAGGCATTATCCCTATTTTGCAGATTAGAGAATTAAAACGCAGCAATGTTAAAGTGAGCTGCCTGAGATCCAAGACAGGTCCTGATGTTGTCACCAGAAACCGGATTGCCTCCCTTCCTGTGCTATGCTTTTCCCCCACTAGAACATAGAGGTGTCTGCAAATGGTGATCCATAGAGGCAAGAAAACATCTCCTTTTTAACCTTCTACACGGAGAAATCCAAGTTGGCCATAATAATGTAATGAGAGCATAATTTTAAAAAACTTCATCCCAGTGCATGTCATTCTATAAACTGTTCTGCATGTGAGTGGAGAATAAGGTTTAGGAAAGTTTTCCTCTTAAGGACCAGATAGTGAATGTTTTAGGCTTTGCAGTCATACGCTCTTCATTATATTTTTAAATTTTTTTTTTTTTTAAAAAACTCTAGTTTTAAAATGTGAAAAGTCTTTTAGCTCACAGACTGTTCACAAATAGACCATGGTATTTTTCCCACAGGCACTGTGACTATTTGTCCACAGAAGGTTCACAGCGACCATGCAACTGACAACTGCACCATAAACTTGCTGTCGTTGCCTAGGGTGACCTGCTGCGCAGTTTTCTTTAAGGTCACGAATTACCCACTTTTAGGTGCGATAAGCCACTTTTTTTTTTTTTTTTTTTTTTTTGCGGTCCGCGGGCCTCTCACTGTTGTGGCCTCTCCCGTTGCGGAGCACAGGCTCCGGATGCGCAGGCTCAGCGGCCATGGCTCATGGGCCCAGCCGCTCCGCTGCACGTGGGATCCTCCCAGATCGGGCCACACACCCGCGTCCCCTGCATCGGCAGGCGGACTCTCGACCACTGCGCCACCAGGGAAGCCCATGCCACTTTTTCTCTGAGTTTCTTGCTCTGCCAGGTGACATGCAGCGTGTCCCTTCTGGGGCATTGCTGGATCTATGACTTGGTTTTGTGAACTATGTTTTGAGCTCCCCTCGCAGTTGGGGGCCATGGGTCGTGATGTTCCCTTCCTTCTCTAGAGAGCTGAACTTCTGCTGCACGTTTGCTTATGTTGGGCATCACCAAAGTGCCCCTCCCACCTCATTTTATAAACTTGCGCCTTATTTATCCTCTTCATTGTCTCTTGTGAAAGCCAAAGAGGGTGAAGTTTGGGGTATCTAGGAGGTTCGTCAAGGGCATTGACATGACCCAGGTGATCATTAGAGGCCAGAGAACCTTTTAGAAATTACTAATCTCATGCGATCTAGGCATGCCTGCCTGCATGAACTGCATTAATGCTCTGCTATGGAAATCAATCATTTTTTATACATGTCTCGTAATGATTTTTAAAAATTTTTTATAAAAAAAGAATATTTTATGGTCTAGATTATGGGCTTTCTTGGTAAATATTTTGTGTGAACTTTATTTTTTTTAACATCTTTATTGGAGTATTATTGCTTTACAGTGGTGTGTTAGTTTCTGCTGTATATAAAAGTGAATCAACTGTACGTATACACATATCCCCATATCTCCTCCCTCCTGTGTCTCCCTCCCACCCTCCCTATCCCACCCCTCTAGGTGGTCACAAAGCACCAAGCTGATCTCCCTGTGCTATGCAGCTGCTTCCCACTAGCTATCTATTTTTAAGTTTGGTAGTGTATGTATGTCCATGCTACTCTCTCACTTCGTCCCAGCTTCCTAACGATTTTTAAATTTTGGCTAAGTTTTTTTCCAGGAAAAACATGCTTTGTTCATTCAACAGAAGTCTTCAATCCACCGTCAGTCAGGCACTGTATTCGCTGCTGGGGCACAAAGAGAATTGAAACGTGGTATCAAGGAGCTTACATCTTTGAAAGAAATAGAGGCAAACGTGGGCTGTTAAAATACAGAATACGTACAAGTATAGAGCTTTGCAAGGGGAGCCACAGGAGCATGGAAAGAGTCTTAATTCTTCACGGGGAAGAAACAGCTAAGGAAGATGTCAGAAAGGAAGTGATGTCTGAGCTGAGTAGAAGAGAGAATGAGAAAAATGGTCAAGACAGAGGGGATAACGTGTACAGAGATGTGGTAGAGGATGAAGAGATCGGGAACTATCTAGAGCCTAATGTGCCTTGTGCATGTGGTGTCTGTGAAGGAGGGATGGGTGGTCAGGTACAAAAGTAGAAATGTGTCAGAATGTACTCCATGCTCCAGTGAAAAGTTTGTTAATCCTGAAGGCAATGGTGAACAACTGCGGCAAAGCAGCGACACCATACGGTGTGTGGTTTTGAAAGCCCTCTTCGGCTGTGATGTGGAGGTCCAGCTGATGAAATCTAAGTCTGCAGCGGGAGGTAATTACAGTTGTCCAGCAAAAGATAGTCAATGTCAGTGTTATGGCAATAGCCAAGAGGTTGGCGAAAGGGAACAGGTTCAAGAGATGATTAGGAAACAACAGCACTTGGTGACTGATTGTGAGTGTGAAATAGGGAAAGATCCAGAACAGTCCCCAGGTTAATGGCTTGGAAACTGGGAAACGATGCTGTAATCCAACAACACTGGAAACAGTGAGAGGAGCAAGGAGGAAGTTAGGAGGCCAGATGATTCATTCCACTTTAGACATGCCAGGTCCCAAAATCCTCTGGGATGTGCAAGTGAGGGTGCTCAGCATACAGTAGGAAAAACTGGTGTGAAGGTCAGGGATAGTGACTCGGCTGGATATATTTGGGAGACATCAGTAACTAGTTGTTGGCTGAGGGCAGGGGTTTAGATGTGATTGTCCAAGGACAATTTGGAGCTTGAGAAATAAACAGGAGCAAGGATAAAACACCGAGGAGCCTCAGCTTTTTAAGATGCAAGAAGAGCCTGCAATAGCATTAGGGGATCAGGAAGGAATGGTCAGAGAGAGGAATATAATTGGAACTGTGTGCCATTACGGAAGGCAGGATTGGAGAGAGTTTGAATCTAGTGAGATAAGAATAAAAAAAAACATAGATTTTATGTAGAAAACAAGAAGTCACTTATTGAAAACAATCCAGTAAAGGGGTTGGTAGTAGGAGTGAGATTGAGTGATTTGACTAGTGACTTGACTATTAAAGGAGATAATATTGGATGTAAAGTCTGTAAAAACACCTTACTGTAAAGAGGTATGCAAATATAGAGGAGACTTTATTAATGCATGATTAATACATGAATAAATGGACTTGGAACTATTCTTTGAAATAATTAATCCCTCTATATTTAATTTCCATGCCTCAGAGATAATAGACCACAGACAACAGAAGCAATAGATTCATGATAGAAGCTACAACAACCCCTTATCCTCAACAGAAATCCTCTCTACAACTCTATCCATCCTCTGCAGGAAACTCATTACCTTAAAAACACTCCTGTCCTTTTACTGAATAACTCTAATTATTAGAGGCCCTATCAGGATTTTCTGGGGTTTTTTGTTTTTGTTTTTTTTTTTTGCGGTATGTGGACCTCTCACTGCTGCGGCCTCTCCCGTTGCGGAGCACAGGCTCCGGATGCGCAGGCTCAGCGGCCATGGCTCACGGGCCCAGCCGCTCCGCGGTATGTGGGATCTTCCCGGACCGGGGCACGAACCCGCGTCCCCTGCATCGGCAGGTGGACTCTCAACCACTGAGCCATGAGGGAAGCCCGGGTTTTCTGTTTTTTATGTCCTGGGGGCCCTTTGCAGCCCTGGACAGTACACAGACCTTCCTTTCTTGCCTGTGAGTGGACCTCACACACGACCCCTGTCACCAGTCACTCTGTTCCCTGGGATCTTCCCATTATTCTTGCCCTGGAGTTTGAGGACCAAGAAACCATATCCTTGGCTCTCCTTTACTTGCCCTTTTCAAAGGTTATCACATAGGCCCTTTGTGATTTCAAGGGTTTGGGAATCCTTCTGCTAGTTACAAAGAAAGAAACATGATTGAAAACAACAACAACAAACATGGGAAATTTTCAAAGCTTCAGAAGTCTTAGAATTAAGATTTTTGGTTGACGAGTGAGGTATTAAGTGGACCTCATCCCTCTATGCCTATATCGGAGCTCACTAAGTCACTTCTTTCATATCTCTTCCTCCTAATTCCATGTCCTCCTGTTCTTCATGACCTTTGTACCAGGAGGATTCAAAGGTAACATCAAACTAGGTCTAGAGGCCTCCTTTTGTAACGTCTCTGAGAACACACAGGCTAAGTGACCCCCATTCCATTGACCTCACCCCTCAAAGAAATGATCGCCTTTGTGTATTACCTCATAGATGTTTCCCATGTAGAATTGAAATACAGATCTTCATTCTAAAATACAAATACTTTCCATCTTTCCCAGTTTAATCTCATTTGTTAATTTGACAATCTTATATTCTTCTGTAAGTCTACAGACCATAGCAGGACCAAGGAGAAAGGCCTGTGGTATGAAAGGGGAGACTATGTTTCCATATCATATTCAATTCACTAATGTGTTTTAGGAAAAGTCATTCACAAGTTATGGACCTACCTCAATATTTGATAATTCAGTTTCCATTTTATCATTGTGTTCATGAGATATTATGAGAAATACTTTGCTGAATCTCAGATACATTATGATGAGAAGATGGTGTGATGGTTACAAGTATGGGATCTGAAGCCAGATTTGCTGGGTTTGAACCTGGTGCTTTGATTTACTAGCTTTGAGACCTTGTGCTAGCTACTTAACCTCTCTTTGCCTCAGATTCTTTATCTATAAAATGAGGGTAATATTAATATCTCATGGCATTTTCTTACAGAGTTTTCATGAGGATTAGATAAAAATAATCCACATAAGGCATTTAACTGTGTCTGATAGATAGTAAGTATTCAATAAATGTTAGCTTTTTAAAATGCAAAATGGTAGCTCTCCAGTGGGGCAGGGGGAGAATATTGAATAATCAAAATCTCTGTCTGGGTGATGGGGACAGAGACCATACTTTGGAAAAATGCTATAGTTGATTCTAACATACCACTCCTTCATCATGGTGAAGAATAAGTGGTATTTAGTTTTCTTCTTTTCAGCTGTATTGTCATTAAAATGAAAAGAAATCTGACTTAATCTGTATGGGCTGAATTGTATCCCCCGAAATTCATCTATTGAAGTTCTAACCCCCCAGTGCCTTAAAACGCGACTGTATTTGGACATGGGATCTTAAAGAGGTAATTCAGTTAAAATGAGGTAATTAAGGTAGACCCTAATTCAATACAATGGGTATCCTTAGAAGAAGAGGAAATTTGAACTAACTTGGCATAGTATGGTGACATATTGCCTTTCCCTCTAATCATCAATAGTAAAAGAAAAGACATTGCCATCCTTGGTAGGAAGAAACACCTTTTGGTTCTTGCAGACCGAGTGTAAGATCTGGTTTTGTACAGAGGTTGTGTTTTAATGTTTTCATAAAAGGCAACATGGCGCAGTGGAAGAGATCATGCTCTGGAGTCAGCCAGACTTAAGACCTGGCTCAGCACTGACCTGTATGGAGGGTGGATCATATGAAGACACAGGGAGAAGACAGCCATTTGTTAGCCAAAGGAGAGTTCTCAGAAGAAACCAACCCTGCTAAACCTTGATTTCAGATTTCTAGGTTCTAGAATTGTGAGGAAAAAAAATTCTTGTTCTTGACTTATCACCCAGTCTATGGTACTTTGTTATGGCAGCCCTAGCAAACGAATCCATAATCTAATAGAAACATTGATTTCATTCTGGGACTAGGGCATTTTAAAGGGTATCCAGTGTTGGGAGCAACGAACATTTCTTATGGATGCTTCCAGAAATATTCTATAAACATTCATATATATCCTTTCTCCTCTCCCCTCCTTTTTTACCCAAATAGTAACATCATATGAATTCTTTCCTATACTATTATCCTTTCTTTATAAGAATGCCACAATTTCCTTGCTGGGAATTTCCTTTCCTCATTGAGTCATCTCCCCAACTGAATTCTGTGATTTGGGGATCAGAAGTTTCTTTTCTCTCAGTTTCAAAAACTATCCTTTAATAGCCTATAATGTACACCTAACTTGGCATAGTATGGTGACATATTGCTTTTCCCTCTAACCATCAGTAGAAGAAGAAAAGACATTGCCATCCTTGGTAGGAAGAAACACCTTTTGGTTCTTGCAGACCGAGTGTAAGATCTGGTTTTGTACAGAGGTTGTGTTTTAATGTTTTCATAAAAGGCAGCATGGCTCAGTGGAAGAGGTCATGCTCTGGGGTCAGCCAGACTTAAGACCTGGCTCAGCAGCTCTTAAACTGACTCTGACCAAGTTCCTGACCTCACCTCACTGAGTCTCTATTTCCACATTGAAAAGTGAAACTAATAAATAACTACCTTATAATGTATTTAGAGTGCCTAGTATATCATACTTGCTTTACAAGTATTGATCCTCTTTGTTTTAATGCTATTTTACATGTATTACATTTATATTTTCTCACTCTTCTTTTTTATAATATTCATTGAGCAAATTCCAAATCATTATCAATAAACATTTTTTGTTTATCTATTGTTTAGGGGTCTGATCTAGATGGTAAAGATACAAGGAGGGAAAGATACGTCTCTCTTGCTACAAGGGGATTATAACTTAATTGAGCAGGAAAACATATCCAAAGAACAGTAAGTGGCAGAACCTGGCAGTCATGTTCTGTACTTAGATTAGGAATGAAATAATTTAATGATAAAAATAGAAAGAATAGACTTTTACATGAAGAAATGAGGTGAAACCACACTAAATACAAAATGCTATATTACAATATGTGGTGCTGTTATTCCAAAATTTTGAGTAGCTTAATATTTAGAAGAGAAGGCAATAAACAGAAAATCAATGTAATTAAAACAAAAATTCCTACTTATTTTAATTTTATTTTTCTTAAATGAGGAGTATACTCTAAATATTGTTACACTGGGATAAAATTAATTTCCTTTCAAAAAGAACTTAAACTACTGCATTTTTATTCTGCTATATAGAATATAGGAAAGTTACTATAGATACAGCTTAAGTTTGGAGACTTTGTTCCCTCTCACTTGAATTCAATGTAGTAATACGAAACATGATTAGATGAACAATTAATGGAAATTCATTTCTTGTTGACACAGCCTCATTTCTGTAAACTCTTTCTCATTATTGAAATTATTTGTCCAGGATCTTAAAAAAAACAAAAAACAGCTGACGACTAAGACAGTACTTACTAAAACAGGAACTAAATAAACCTGCCTTGACCGCATTCATGAGGTCATTCAATTGAATGATACTGCATGAAACCTGGAACACAAGAGTCAAATCTCTGAGTGTAGCTGGATAATCAGAGTAGAGAATTTATTGTGGGGTGATTCAAAATTGCATCAGAGAAATAATGATCCACCCTTTAATTACTTTCCTTTGTAGTGAGCTTAGATCAGTATCAATGGTTTGTTTTATTCAAGCTCCTTTATTTTTCGTCCTTGAAAAAGACATTATGTGACTATGCAAGTACAAGAACTAAGAGAAACTCAGAAGCATTTGTCAGGAAAGGTAGAAAGCATGATAAAAGTGACACACATTTGGTCTCTGCAAAGACTTCTGCTGTGGCAAAAACTTAACAGGTCATCCAGAATAAGAGTCATAATAAGATCATCATCTTTAGTCTAATTTTTATTGAAGTGTGGGAAAATCATGATGAATATATGAAAATGGAAAAATTTGCGATTATGTACAGATTGGCATTTTTAACTGAATTTTCAGTGTGTCCCTTTGAATGCAGTTATCCAGTAGAGTAGCTTAATTAGTTGCCACTTTTAATCTCTCTCTGGCTTCTCATTGTTGGTGCCAAGTGTTATTACTATTATTGTTGTTTTATTTTTTGCCAAGGAAAATGAGGAAATGGTCTTTAAAAACAAAGGATGCTTTTTAGCTTTTAAAAAACAAAGGATGCTCGAGAAGCAAACCTGAGTTCTCATCCCATGCCAAGTTGGAAAGGACATATGGAAGTGAAAGAAAACATCCTTTGAGGGTGGCTGGTGTTGAGGGCACATTGAGATCTGCTAGGGACGTTGCACCTGGTTCCCAACACTGATGCCACAGACAAATAAAACCGCATACTTGGGTGTGGCACCAGACTGAGGCAAAGGCTCCTTTAAATTAGATTCCTCTGAATGGTAAAATTTGTACATGACTTGAAGGACAATCCAGAAACAGCCTAGGTGTTCATACCAATGCGATCGTGGACATAATTCCTCCGTGGGATGGCAGGAAAATTGTCACAGACCTTCTTTAAGGAATTGTGTCTTTGCACCGGGGGTGGGCGGGGGCACTCTCTCACCCACAGTGGTGAAGTTGCTTTGAAAAGAGTTATGCTGCCATGTTGCTGGGTCGTGTTGTCCCGTCTCATCCCCATCAATGGTAAATGTACACAGGGAATTTCTCTTGTGATTTTGTAGCCTCACTTTTTTCAGTCCATTGGTAGGTAGTGTAATAAAGAATTATGAACATGGGCTTGAGAGGCAGACAGTTTGTGTTTGAGTCCTGACTTTGATGCTTTTTGATTCTGTTCCTCAGTTTCCTCAACACTGCCTTTCTCTTTATATTGTTATGAAGACTAAATAAGATAATTCTGCCAGAAGTGGTAGACCGCAAACTGGCGCATAGTAAGTGCTCAGTAAATATAGGCATTTTTATTGTTTTTGGTATATAACAATGACTATACATCATGTTTCATTTAAATGTTCAGAAAGTGGGGTATTTTGTGAATGATCAAGAATCATACAGAAAGTTCTTTTTATCAAAATTCTTATAAATATTACCCAGATCCTTATAAAAATGTACTCATAACATCTCCTAAGACTACTACAGTAAAAATAATGTAATCTCTGATGATAATTTTGCAATGCCTCAGGATAGCATTCTGAACACGATTGATTATTATAAGGAACTGAAAAAAGCTATGGGAATTTGGAATCAATCATGCATTGATGCAAATAATCCCCTCGAGGATTTTTTGAAATTTTAATATTATCTTTTGTGAGTTTCTTTTTCCCATTCAACTTGCCTTTAAAAGCAGAAAACAAGATACAAATCCAATTGGATTGTTCCAGTTAGTTGGTTATAGCTAATTGAAATTTCACTGTACTTCTCAAATGAATCATACTTTCTTACATATTCACATCCTTTTTATGAGGCTTTTAAGTACATTTCTCAAAAACTGACATTTGAAGTTGTGCTTGTTTGTGTATAAACTTCTATATAAAAGATGTATGCTCATAAGGCATAGCCAAGATATATGTATTAAGAAATTTAAATACTTTATTTGATAAGCAAGAAAGAATAAAATGAAATAAATTAAAATTTCAACCCAAGAAGCTAGGAATCTAGCTACAATATAAATCCAAAGAAAGCAGGGAAAAAGAATTTATAAATGTTAAAGCAGAAAATAATAATAAGTTAGAAATAAATAGGATTTGTAAATAATAAGATCAGTTTCGGTGAAAAGTAGAGACGAAGTCTGGCTGTTTTAATCAAGAAAAACAGAAAAACTCACAAATACACAGGATTGTAAGAAAGATGACATAACCATAGACCCATAGGAAATTAAAAATTATAAAAGAAGACTCTTCACAATGCTTTGCTAATCTATTTGTAAAACTTGATGGAATATTCAATTATTCCAGGAAATACATAAATTAAAAAAAATGGAAGCATGGAAAAATCAAAACAGCAAAGGAACAAATAACCACGAAAAGAAATCAACAAAGTTGTCAGAGAATTGCTCTTTTTCCTGTACTTCCCCATAGGTGACACGATAAATTTCTGGAAAATCTTTCTAGCATAAATTATGTTTATGTTAACGAAGCTATTACAGAGCACGTAAAAGTATGGACATGGTAGTTCATTCATGATGTGCAGCTAGCATAACCTGACAAAGATAGCAAGCAGAAATAAGATTATAGGATACAAAGTCACATTTTTTTTCTGAGTCCCAAATGCTTGGAATGTAAGTAGTAGGGAATCAGAAATTTTTGAACAAATAAATGAATTTACTTTTAACTTTGCCTTGTTGAATATTTCAATTATTCATCTCTTTCTGATGCACATACACTCAGGAAAGGAGTAGGTTATATACAGTTATTGAAGATTCCTCAGAATTCTCATTCTGCAAAACGTATTCACTGTTCTTGAAGACGTTTTATTTTTCTCAAGCAAACACATGACCTTAGGATATATTTCCTTCTTTGTTCAGTCTGCCAGTTTCTCAAGACCAAACTGCATCCACTAAGTCTTAAAAGTGGCCAGAGATCTTCCTTAAGCTCCCTTTTGTCAACTTTCTTCTCTTCACTGGCGTAGCCCTTTTTCCTTCCCTGCCTGTCGAGTTCTGTGGTGGCTTCATTTCCTGTCTTTTAGGAGAGCGTAGACTGCACAGTGGCTCTTGCCTATGTAGTTTACTTTTCATCAAAGACTCGTCTACAGTTGCCAGCGTGAAGGAAAACTTAAATCCTTTCCCCCTTTTTCTCCATATTCTTTCCCTCTGTTTTGCCATGTACTTAACTATCTGGGCCAGAGTGTCCCTTCCTGTTTCCAGTGGATCCTAAAAGTGTCTTTCTATGTATTCAGCTCTAAAACTTGCCCTTCTCTCCCTTACAACCATATTTCACATTCTTGTTACCATATGTAATCAGAATAGATGAGCAATACTCTCAATTTCTCTCTTGAATATTGAGAAGAAAAAATCAATAGGAGTCATTTGATTGGATCAAGCACACACCTATTCTACATGAAATTCATTGCTGCAGAGGGAAAGGTAAAATGAAACTTGCATGAAAGATGGCTGAATTTTCTTTCTCTTTTTAAAAAGGATCTTGCTGGACAATATTTGCCTTAGGCAACAGGCTATGAAGGTTACTATCCCTGGAGTTTGAAGAGCCAATATAATCACAGACTCCAATCATTCAGCAAATCCAGGCACCGTAGTCCAAAGAGCTGCTGCTTCCAGTTTCTTTATTTTTCATAAAAAATATGGTCAGAGATTTGTTTTACTAAACAGCGTCTGAAATAGAAATAAAGAAATCTTTCAAATTTGATTCTGATTCTTTGCTTAGTCTGCGATTAAAGCACTCCAAAAGGGGCATTGCTGTTGTTCCTAGATTTCTTCTTAAGTCAGGTTGTCGTTATAAAACAAATCTATTGGGTCAAAAGATATTAAATACAAAAAAACCCAGAAAGATTGTGAGACTTGCCAAGTGGTTAGACTGCCTACAAAGTAGCAAAAGTACAGCTGTGCTTAGCATGAATGTGCTGGCTTCTTAGACAGTTAAAATTTGAAAATATGTATCTGAAAAATGAGTCTGAGGATAAGTTACACTAACTTAACATTTAAAGCATGTGTGTCAATTAGAGAATAGAGATTCACTGTAATTGAAGAGTTGTGGTTATAGCTAAGAACAAAGACCAGAGGCACAGATGAATTTCATACCTAAACCTTAGAAATCAAGTAAGACTCAATATAGTAACTGAACACTCCTCTCTTATATGCTGGGTTTTTTTTTCATAACTTTTGGGGCTCCTTAGAAATTGGGCGGATTGCTGCTCTTTGGCTTTGTTTCAGGAGTGATGCTATTAAAAAATATTATTTCTTAGGTGGCAGCGATGCTCAAAATAAGCCCTCAGACTCAACAGATTCCCAGTTTGCTCTCGAATGGCGAAGAAAAGGACTGTTCTCTTGATTTTAATATAAGGTTACAAAAGCAGCCATTGCCCACTCACCACCTTATATTCATCCTGCACTCTTTCCCCGAGGCTACTCTCAAGGCTGAGATGCTGCAGGCAGAGTCTCTATGCTGACGTAAGCTCTCACTTGGAGATTCTGAGGTTCTAAGTTCACCAATTTTTTTATTGAGAAAATTCACTTTTTACCCCAATATGATGATAAGTAGAAAATGTGGACTGACTTCCTTCTCTCTTAAGTAAAACCCACCCTGAAGGAGAGCCATAGGGAAGAAGTCCTCTCTAGCCACCTCTGTCTGTGATTCTCCTTAGTCACTCCATTGGCTCCACTTACAGTTCCTGTGGCCGTTGTTCCCCTCTGTGTGGGCTCCTTTGAGTAATGGTTGATAAAAGCACTTTCTTTTAGCCAATCTTCTGTGGAGTTGCCACTGTTTCTCACTTCCTTGTTTGGCCAACAGCTGCTGAAACCCTCTGTGAGGATTACCCCACCACATGAAGAGAGCCATCCTTGCTATGCTGAGCCCACAAGGACCACGTAATTCTTAGAAAGAATGTCCACAGTCTTATAAAGTTGCTCAGAGAAGCAAATCTACATGGTGTTGCAAGATATCATACCATTAAAAGCGATCTTTACTCATTTATGATTCTCAGCGGCAGGTCCTAGATTCCCTAACTCTTTTTTCTTGGGTGAGTTTTGTACTCCCTAAGGATCTCTCTCTAAGGGCAAGGCAAGGGAGAACCCTTCACTTCCTCTTAGAAGTGGTGGACCTCAGGTGACTAGAGTATTTTGCAAACAAAGCACATTCTTCTTCAGACATTCTGCCACAGGGCACAGGAAAAACAAGTACTCGAAGCCTAAGAAAATCTACAGGTATCCACAGTTCCACAGAATCGGTATGCAAAATACATTCTTTACATGCTATGACACCACTTCGTACCCATGCACACGTGTACCCTGCGATGTTTGTCTCTGTGTGTATGTGTAAGTAGAAAATATTTACTGTTCAAATCTATATGTGTGTGTGTGTGTGTGTTGTGATAAATTCCTCAGAAACACCGTTTACTCATTCTCTCTCTCCCTCATTACAGTTCTAACTAGATCCCAAAATGGAGTCCAAGGTTTACATCTGAGGTCTAAGGCACAAGCAGGGTAGTAAATATGAAATATGGGGACAAGAAGCCTCAGAGTCTACAGAAAAAGCACTGGGCTGAGCTTTGAAAAGGGGTTTAACGTCTGCTGTGTCATGGATATAATTCTGACTTTGATGATTTTGTTTGCTTATCTAGAAAATAGAAATGATGACAAATATCCAGTGGGGCAATAAATGTACTTGAACTACACTCCAATATGTAGAGAAAATGTGTAGAGAAAATCCCAATCATCCCTCCCCCAACCGCCTCCCCCTTGGCAACCACAAGTGTTCTCTTGATTTTTTCCTGTAACTGATCTGATTTCCTTCAAAAGTCCCCACAATGTTACGTAGTGATATGATATTATAGACCAATTCAGTAAGTGTTTCTAATTCAATAATTTAAACAGTCTCACTAGAAAAATTCTGTCTCATTCAGACAAAATGCATAGACTCTTTTCTTTTTTTTTTTGGTTTGTTCTTTCAGTTTTTTATTTTTTAATTTAATTTAATTTTTTACATCTTTATTGGAGTATAATTGCTTTACAATGGTGTGTTAGTTTCTGCTTTATAACAAAATGAATCAGTTATACATATGTTCCCATATCTCTTCCCTCTTGCGTCTCCCTCCCTCCCAGCCTCCCTATCCCACGCCTCTAGGTGGTCACAAACCACCTAGCTGATCTCCCTGTGCTATGCGGCTGCTTCCCACTAGCTATCTATTTTACGTTTGGCAGTGTATATATGTCCATGCCACTCTCTCGCTTTGTCACAGACCTACTAGAGAATGGACTTGAGGATATGGGGAGGGGGAAGGGTAAACTGTGACACAGACTCTTTTTCTGACCTCTCCTCAGTGGTCGGGACACATAGGAAAGTAGGTTCGAGTGACCTCCTGGTGGTAAAGGGGAGATCAGGATCTCAGTTGCTCTGGGCTAGGCCTGGACTAGAGACAGATGTTGCCTGACTGGTCTTTTCTGTGTGTCCCTGCATAGTCTGGGGGTGTCTACTGTTTACTCTTTCTTTTTTTACTTTCTTTTTTAAATTGAGGTATAGTTGATTTACAGTGTGTTAATTTCTGCTATACAGCAAAGTGATTCAGTTATACATATATATATATATATATATACATTCTTTTTTTATATTCTTTTCCATTATGGCTTATCATAGGATATTGAATATAGTTCCCTGTGCTATACTGTAGGACCTTGTTGTTTATCCATTCTATATATAATAGCTTGAATCTGCTAACCCCAAAATCCCAATCATCTCTCCCCCCAACCGTCTCCCCTTCGCAACCACAAGTCTGTTCTCTATGTCTGTGATTCTGTTTCTGTTTCATAGATAGGTTCATTTGTGTCATATTTTAGATTCCACATATGATACCATATGGTATTTGTCTTTCTCTTTTTGACTTACTGCATTTAGTATGATAATCTCTAGTTGCATGCATGTTGCTGATAATGGTATTATTTCATTCTTTTTTATGGCCGAGTAGTATTCCATTGTATATATGTACCACATCTTCTTTATCCATTCCTCTATCGATGGACATTTAGGTTGTTTCTATGTCTTGGCTATTGTGACTAATGCTTCTATGAACATAAGGGTGCATGTATCTTTTTGAATTATAGTTTTGTCTGGATGTATGCCCAGGAGTGGGATTGCTGAATCATATGGTAATTCCATCTTTAGTTTTCTGAGGAACCTCCATATTGTTTTCTGTAGCAGTTATACCAACTTACATTTGGAGGTGTCTGCTATTGAGGTTTGATGCTGGTGTAACTTATAGGCTGGTTTCTTGATTTGACAAGTTTGACACAAATCTTTAAAAACTGGCTCTCCTCACCTCCTTTGTGGTATATTTGGGACTTCAAACTTATCCTCAAAACCTGTCAATGTTCGAACTCTTGGCTTTGGTACTGCTTTGCTACCCACTCCTCCCCTACCCAGAGTAACTCCAAACAAGGTTCTCCATCTCAAATCTCACCCCCATCCCCACTCTGAGATCACATGGGAACTTTGGGGTTCTGAATATACCACTTGTGACTTGAGCCTGACTTGTGTGTGTGCAAGGTCTCTCCCTGCACACCCTACAGTGCTGTACCCCAAGATGGCAAATATAGCCTACAAGAAGATTTCCTCTAAGAATCCTAAATGGGAAGCTTGGCAGAAAACCCTTCTTCCCTGAGTGATTTCAAGTGCTTTTTCTTACCTTTTGAACTTCAGTCAAGTGAGGCAGATCAGGACAGTTTGACTCTCACTCTGTTTCTTCTTACTCTCTCCACTTTTCTCATAATATTTATACTAGAAGAGAAAAGTATACCTCTCCCTCCTCGTGTAATGACAATTAAACCTAAACAGGTAAGCTCAAAATAATACAAGCTAGAAAGGTCCTGATTAGTTTAAGTAATCTTGAGAAAGAATAACAAAGCTAGAGGCTTTCTGATTTCATGCTATATTACAAAGTTACAGTAATCAAAACAGTATGGTACTGGAATAAAAACCAGACATATAGACCAATGAAACAGAAGAGAGAGCTCAGAAATAAACACATGCATATACAGTCAACTGATCTTCAACTGAGGTGACAAGAAAACACAATGGAGAAAAGATAGTCTCTTCAATAAATGGTTGGGAAAACTGGATATCCACATGCAAAAGAATGAAATTGGACCCTTATCATACAGCACACACAAAAATTAACTTGAAATGGATTAAAGATTTAAATGTAAAATCTGAACCATAAAACTCCTACAAAAACAAAACAAACCAACAAACAAACAAAAAACCATAGGGAAAAAGTTCCTTGACATTGGTCTTGGCAATGATTTTTTGGATATGACACCAAAAACACAGGCAACAAAAGCAAAAATAAACAAGTGGAACTATGTCAAACTAAAAATTCTGTACAGCAAAGGGAACAATCAATAAAGTGAAAAGGCAACCTATGGAATGGGAGAAAATATTTGTAAACTACCTATCCAATAAGGGGTGATATCCAAAATATACAAGTAAACACATGCATATACAGTCAACTGATCTTCAAGTAACCCTTACAATTCAAGAGCCAAAAAAACCAGATAACCCAATTTTTAAAATGGGTGAAGGACCTGAAAAACAATTTTTTGAAGAAGATAAACAAATGGGCAACAGGCAAATGAAAAGGTGCTCAACATTACTAATCATCAGGGAAATGCAAATCAAAGCCACAATGAGATATCACCTCGCAACTGTTAGGATGGCTATTACCAGAAAGACAAGAGATAACAAGTTGATGAGAATATGGAGAAAAGGAAACCCTGGTACACTGTTGATAGGAATGTAAATTGGTACAGCCACTATGGAAAAACCTAAGTATGGAGGTTCCTCAAAAAATTAAAAATAGTACTACCATATAATCCTGCAATCCCATATCTAGGTATATATCCAAAGGTGTTAGTATCTCAAAGAGATATCTGCACTCCTGTATTCATTGCAGCATTCTTCACAATATCTAAGACATGGAAACAACCTAAGTGTCCACTGACAAATGGGTAAAGAAACTGTGGTAGGTACATGCAGTGAAATGTTATTCTGCCATGAAAATGAAGGATGTCCTGCCACTTGTGGCAACATGGGTGAACCTGGAGGATGTTATACTAAGTGAAATAAGCATAGAAAGACACAGAAAAGCAAACTCTTTATGGTGTCACTTTTGTGTGGAACCTAAAAAAGTCAAACTTATAGAACCAGATAGATCCTTGAATGGCAGTTGCCAAGGGCTTGAGGGAAGGGGTAGTAGGGGAAGATGGGGGAATGTTGGCCAAAGAATACACATTTTCCCTGATAAGATGAATTAGTTCTGGGGATCTAATGTATAAGATGATGATTACAGTTTATAATAATAAATTGTATACTTGATATTTGCCAAAAGAGGAAAATTTAAATGTTCTCACCAACATACACACACACACCTGCAAACACGCAAGGTAACAATGTGAGGTGATGGATGTGTTCATTAGCTTGATTGTGGTAATCATTTTACAATGTATATGTATATTAAACCATCATGTTGTCCATGTTAAATACTTATAATTTTTATTTGTTAATTATACCTCAATAAAGCTGGGAAAAAAGAAGCTTATTTCTTAGGCATGTAGGTTCCAGAGTGGTGTTGGGGTGGAGGTAAGACAGAGTTTCAGTTTTCTATTGATGCATAATAATTTACCTCTAAATTTAGCAGCTTAGAACAATATTTGTATTTATTATACTTCATGATGGTAGATTCAAAATTTAGGAAAGGCTCTGCTGGGCAGTTCCTCTCTGCTCTGCATTATATCAGCTGGGGCAGCTCAAGTGGGGTTGGAGGATAGCCTTCTGGGAAAATTTACACATATGGCTGGCAAGTTGAAACTTGTTTTTAGGGGTCTCTCTACAGGGCTCCTTAGGCTTCCTAAAAATGTGGTGCCTAGGCTCCAAGAACCCTTGATGGGAGTTCAAGGCAATCACAGAATGACACTTCTGAACAAGCAAGTCAATAAGGTTAGCCTAGATTTCAAAGGAGTGGAAGAATAAACTCTATTTGTTGTTGGGAAAAGGCACATACATATGGACAGGGAAGGAACTGATGATGGTCATCTCGGAAATAAGCTACCATATGCTCCATGCAGTCATTCAGGGATTCAGTCATGGCAGTTGCTTTGCCATGTAGCTCGCCAAGTTATCTTGGGAGTTTCCTACGTACAAGAAATCTGAAAGAAAGAAGGAGCCCACGTGGGACACTTTTTAACCTGGCCTGGAAGTGGCACACAGCACTTCAATTTATATTCCATTGGCTAAATGATCATACCTGAGTGCAAGGAAACTTCAGAGTGTAGCCTCTCTGTGGACCCAGGAAAAAGAAGGGAACAGAATTATTGATGGACAAGGGTCACCATACACACTGTAATCAGGTCAGCCAGGCATAGCTGTTAATGTAGTATGTAGGAGGAGCTGAGATAATTTAGAAAAGTCTATCTTTCTTGGCAGTGACTGACTTTCAAGCACATTTCCTCACTGTGAGTTTTTTTAAAAACTATTCTAACTATTTTAAAGTTGAGTGCTTACACTGAGGTGACCTGTCTCAATGGATGGGGAAATCTATAGCAACAAGATTTACAGGGTATGGAAATGCATCTGAAATAACTTAAATTTTTCCTTTCTTCATCATGTATGTTTTATATAAGGGTGTCTTAAAACTAAAAGAAAAATGCACTGTTTATAACTGCACACACCAAAATGTTGTTGGTTTGAAAAAATGTAGAATGAAATATATATTTAAAAAATTGGTTTGCTCTTGAGTAACAATAGTAAAACCATCTCCAAATGCTCCTGAGACACCCTAGGAGATAAGGCAGCCATCATATTCACCTTTGCATCCCTCTCTCCCTCCCCACAACATTGCTTATTTATACAACAAATATTTATTGAGCACCTACCATATTCTAGGCCCTTTTTTTACTGGGGCTCCATTAAGAATGACCATCTCCCTTTGTTTATGGAGGCTACATTCTATTGTGGGACTTATATATGTATCTAGCCCAGTGTTCAAATTCATAAATACTTGTAGAATGAGAAGGAACTGTACTATTATAAATTATAAAAGGCAAGATGATTTTAGGCTCTTTAAACTTCTTTAAAAAAAAGAGGAGCATGTCAAATCTGATAAAATTAAATTTGTGTCAAGTCTGATAAAATTAAATTTGTTTAAAAGAAAAGCAAAAACACTTAAAACTTACTAATTATGTATTTACTACCTATGTACAAAGTATTGCTATAATGAATAGCTATCAGAATTGTGAAAATAACCCCTAATTGAGCATTTTCTTACTTAGTACCTAATAACAAATTATAAACTGGGAGATTGAGATTGACATATATACACTAATATGTATAAAATAGATAACTAATAAGAACCTGCTGTATAAAAATAAATAAAATAAAATTTAAAAAACCAATTATAATTGTTAACAAAAAGTAGAGGTACCACTGAAGTGAATACAAATATATTCTAGAAATAAATATTTACAATTTTATTAATTTACAAAAGGTAAAATGTAGCCTTCAAAGTTTTTTTGGTAATTTGTAAAATTTCCAGGGAAAGTGTTAAAAGCTTTATGTACTTAATTGCATCTATGGTCGTAACTGCTTTCATAATCAAGAAATTATTTTAAATAACATGGGAATACCAGTCAAGTTAATGAACAACAATAGGATCAGCATATAACTCTTTATAGAGCACTTTCAACTCTATTCTATACATTCATATGCGTCTTCTCATTTTATTTAGCCATTTATTGATTTTTTAAGAAATGCAAGGCAACTATAAACAAATTTCAACTCAGGAAATATTAAGAGATTTACAGATTGAACTATGGAAAATGAACAGTTAGAAAATGAGCATTGGGAACACTTAGTATTATTTCATTGCTGAATTACCATGTCACCTTGAGCAGGTTATTTAACTGTCTTCTCCTTAATCATTTACCCTCAGTTAGATGGGAAAACTTCCTCCATGGTTTTATAAAGATTAGATAATAACTATAAAGTAATATCTGGAAAAAAGCTCTTGGCAGAGGTGTAGCAGGGATAGATAATAGTTTATCATTAACTAGCAAAATGGAGTCAAAATACCCAAGTCATAGGAAGCAGTAATTAAATCGAGCGTAATAGGTGTGTATCTGTAAATATTAGGATGAATAAAGAGAATGTGATGTGTAACACTGGCCCAAACTTCTTCATGCCATAAAGACATCTCGTATTTAAACCTACCACACGAGTCCTGTGGTAGTCATAGGGTAAGAAGAGATTTGAAAATAGGCTTTTCAAGCATAAGCATTTAAACTTCTTTGGGAAACAGATTAATTAAATGCACTTATAGGAAAATGGAAGGTTTATTAAAGAGTTACTCCTCCTACTTCCAGCCAGTATTTCCAAGACCAACCAATAGGTGGGAAAGCAGACGTTGAGAACAACGCACAGTGGGGATACTGCCCTTCAGATCTGGCAAATTTGTCTCTGTAGTCGGTAAGTCTCCAGTGTGATTTTCCAATAGCACTCATTGAAGGAAGAGTAGCTACCTTGAAGGAGATGAGATCATTGGATCAAAAACAAGCTGGGGACATCTGACCTGAAAGTGAATTTAGATTAGGGAGTAAGACTATACATTAGCTCACTTAAGAGCCAACTAGGAAGTCTTGATTGGAAAAATGAAGACATGATATTATTATAGGGCCAGTATATTAATTGGCTTTTATATTTACTCCAAGAGAATCCCAACAAAAACATGGTATTATCCCAAGAAGCCAGAATCCTGGTATGGTTGGCGGATACAGGTATGTACTGTAGGTGTGTTTTATGAATATTCCATGTGATTGTGTTTTTCTGTAAAGATATTGGCTCATTTCCCTATTAAAGGATGCCTACTGTGAATTCTTTTGTAAAGAGTAGAAACTTTTGGTAAGGAAAAAATTACCAGCCAATTGACTCTTTTAAGTGTTATATTTGTCTAAGATGTGGTATACGTTAATGAGTAGTAAGATGCTCTCTATGTAGGCAAATTTAGTCAATAATTGTCTATATGAACACCTACTACATTGTAAGTCTTTGTTTTTGACGCAGAAAGCACAGAAGAATGAATCAGACATCACTTATCACTGAGCTCACAATTTAATGGAGAAGATAGTCTCTGTGCAATTAATTGTATGAGATGGAACATAATACTGTATAAATTATATTTTTTGAAAAAAATGTAGAATTACGAAGAGAATGTTAACTGGGTAGATGTGAGAAATATTTCATGGAGTAGGTAAAATTTGAGGTGGACTTTAGAAAAAGAGTAAGATCTTTAATAGGTAGAAGAAGGAAGAAAGGGTATTCAAGACAAAACAAAAAATAGCACCAGCAAAGCCAAGTGGTCTGAGAGCCTATTGTGTCTTCTAAACTCAAGGAGTGGTGCAGTGTGGCTAGATTAAAAAACTCTGTGTTGGGGAGTGCGAAGTCAGGGGTGTGTCCACCATGATGAGCTTGTTACTTCCCTTTATTACTTAGATAATGGAGGATCTTTAAATGCTCTTGCCCGTAGGAATGGAATCATTAGATTTGTGTTTTTAAAAGAATTAAATGGCAATGTGGTGAATGAATTGCAAAGTAGAAATTTTGTGAACATGGTAAATAAAGTATTTATTAGGTTAATTGGATAATGTATATGAAAACATCAAGTAAATTTATAAAGAACAAAACTAAATGTGAATTGCTCTTACTATTATATTTTTACATTTAATTTTTATTTTATATTGGAGTATAGTTGATTTACAATGTTGTATTAGTTTCAGGCATAGAGCAAAGTGATTCCGTTATACATATACATATACCTATTCTTTTCCCATAAAGCTTATTACAGAATATTGAGTAGAGTTCCCTGTGCTATGCAGTAGGTCCTTATTAGTTATCTATTGTATATACAGTAGTGTGTGTATGTCAGCCCCAAACTCCCAATTTATCCCTCCCCCCCGCATTTCCCCTTTGGTAACCATAAGTTTGTTTTCGAAGTCTGTGAGTCTATTTCTGTTTTGTGAATAAGTTCATTTGTATCTTTATTTTTAGATTCCACATATAAGTGATATCATATGATATTTGTCTTTCTCAAATTGCTTTTATTATTATTATGGTCCAGTAAAACAATGATGAGGGCCTAAACCATGGAAGTGTCAAAGGCAATGGGAAACAGCAAATATTTGAGAGACATTTTAGAGATGAAAATAACAGTAATAAAAGTGAACATTTATTGAGCAGGTACTATGTTCCAGGTACTTTTTAAAGTGCATTGCATGCATTACTTTATTTAATCCTTACAATCCTTTAAGAGGTGTCAACTATTTTGAAGTCTGGTCATGAGCAAAGAAAGATTAAGTAAATTGCCCAGATCTCACAACTGGTTAAGTGGTGAAGCCAGGTAGTAAACTGAGGCAGTCTCACTTAGATGTACTCCTAGGTGTAACTATAGAAGGAGGTGATGAATTTTATGCAGAGGTTAAGGGACAGGATGGGTCAAAAATGATCAATAGTGGCAGTTTTCAAAGTATCTTTTGTAAACATGAGTTTTTTCAGAATGTTAATAGATGTAGTATATGAAAGGGGTCCCATATCAAATAGAATACTAAGATAAACAAGGTAAATATGTTTTCTACTGCAGGAAATGTAAGAGCTTTTAGAAGCTTAATTTTCATTGTGAATCTCCAATAAATTGTGATATAGTATGTACAATTTCCCAGACTTAGTTGACCATAAGTCTTTTTAAATTTAAGCTTTTTGGGGATTAGTGTTCCTGGAACACAATTTGGAAAATGCTGATGTAGCGGTCCTACTCTGGGCACCAGATGTAGGAGCAACAGTATTGTAGATAAAATGGTAAATTTGATTTGGACATCTTGAGTGTTAGATGCCTGATGGGAAGATGCATAATAGAAGGTTATAGATTTGGATCTTGAGAGACAGGTCAGGATTGGAGATGTAGACATGCAAATCCCTCACATGTGGGTGGCAACGAGGACTTGAACTTAGTGGCAGTGGCTGAGCTCACTAACGGGAAAAGTGAAAGAGAAGACCCGGGAATACATTTTGGGTGCTGCTTATGTGTGATGACAGTTTGTGCAGGACTCAATTGATGTTTAGTTGCTATTTAAATTTGAACATATTTTGTTAAATTACTTTTAGTGGTTTGTTAAATTTCAGCATACCCATATGTATAATTTAAGCCATAGGTATTCTTTTAATAACCATGTTTCTTCAGTACAACTGACCAAGCAGGAACATTGAATTTCTTTTTTTTTTTACATCTTTATTGGAGTATTATGGCTTTACAATGGTGTGTTAGTTTCTGCTTTATAACAAAGTGAATCAGTTATACATATACACATGTTCCCATATCTATTCCCTCTTGCGTCTCCCTCCCTCCCACTCTCCCTATCCCACCACTTCTCCTTGGGAGAGATGGTCTTTAATTTGAACAAAGTATAACTCAACTGTAAGTGCAACGATGTGGACCTATGCATAGCATTCCATATGTCACTTGTCCCCATGACTGTCTTATATAAATTTAAGGAAGGATTATTATTTCTTAAATTTGAGTACAGTCTTGAATTTTAAACATGAGGTCTCCTATTAATTTAATCCATGGCAACGAAGATTCCCTCAAAGCAAAAAGTTCCAGGAGGATCTATTTTAGAAGCAACATCTGTGAACCATTCTAAAGGCTTGCAATAAAAAAAAAAAAATCATATAATATCTGACCAGAAACAACAAAAGCCAAATTGGATTCCTCCCTGGAAAATGAACTTCAAATTATGTTTTAAACCTACAGACTTTTAAGGGAAAAGGTTAAAAAAATCATATTTAATTCATTTAAAAACAAGTAGTTTCGGGCAAATACACTATTGAATCTTTGATTTCAACATGTTGAGAATGTGTTTTCAGTGTCAAGGCCAATGTTAACCTAAAAAGAGAATTAAGGAGAAAGAAGTTTAGCTAGATTTTTTCACTCCGCTGAGCCCTCCCCAGTTCATCTCATACACTGTTTTGCTAAATGAACATAGGCCTTGGTCCTGCAGTTTCTCTGCTTGAAAAATCTCAATTGTTTTCCATCACACAGACAGTGAAGTCCAAATCCCTTAGACAGACATCCAGGTTCTGGAGGCCCAGGCCTTTGTGTGGCTTCCTGGTCTGATCTCTTACTGTTCTACCTCTTACCTGGAAGATTCCAGCCATTGTACTGCTTGTTTACTACATCCAAACACTGCACTCCTCCTTTTGCTCCTTTAAATATGTTGTTTTCCCTTCTTAGATTACTTCTTCATCTCACCAACTCCAACTAAAGGTAAATCTCTTCTTCTCTTGTTTCCTACGTTATTTCTTGTAGACTTCTAGCGCACAACCACTTTCCAACTTATATTATCGCTAATAGGAAGTCCAAGTGAGATGATCCATGTGACCTTGGGGATCTGCCAGAAGCTGGTTTCAACACGTTTGTCTTATTAGCTAAATGGCCTTTGGCAAGTCTCTGAACCTGGCTGATCCTCAATTTGCTTATCTGTAAAATGGAGATAAAATGTTACTATAAGTTTCTTCAGAACTCTGCCTGGCACACAGATGTTAATACACATTCATTCCATTTAAATAGTTCTTCATTTTATTTTTACTTTCTAAGTGCATACATATCAGCTCCATTTAAAGACTAGAGAATCTGAAAAATTACTTATTTCATTAGGTTGTTAAAGAATAAAAGAGATAATGTATTAAAATGCATAGTATATTTTCCGGCACAAAGTAACCATAATAAATGGCAGCTCTACTATCATTATTATTATTTAGGTGTATAAACTTCAGTTAGTAGGGGCTTGTGTGCAATTCATCCTTGAATTTCTGTCAGTGCTTAGGAAATAGTTGACGCTCAACTATTATTCCTGGGATGTATACTTCTGTATTGTTAGGATCAAGTCTGTGAAGTAAGAAATCATGATTTGAGCAAACCCCAAGATAGGTCCCCTTGGTAGGCTCTATTTTTAAGAGAACTGGTGAATAGGCATTTGACTCAATTTGGTACCCACTTCAACACCCAAAAGCATAAAGAGCAGAACTCAGGAGAAAAAGTAAATTTTTAATTTCCTTTTTAAAAAATTTGTGATAACCAGCAAGGACCTACTGTATAGCACAGAGAACTATACTCAATATTTTATAATAACCTACAAGGGAAAAGAATATGAAAAAAATAGTTATATATGTATGTATAACTGAATCACTTTGTCGCTTACCTGAAACTAACAGAGCACTGAAAATCAACTATACTTCAATAAAAAATAAAAATAAATTGCGATTTTAAAAAAGCACACATAACATAAAATTTACCATCTTAACCATTTAAAAAGTCTACAGTGCAGTAGTGCTAAGTATATTCATTATTGCTGTGAAGCATATCTCCAGAACCTTTTCTTCTGGCAAATCTGAAACTCTATACCTGGTAAACAACTCTCCTTTTCCCCTTCCCCCTAATCCCTGATAATCACCATTCTACTTTATGTTTCTAAGGAAAAAACATTTTTTTAAGGAAAGAAAAGAGAAGAATTCTATCATGAGTACCTCGTCCATTGATTATCAGAGGAGGTGGAAAAATATGGAAAATAATAAAACAGAGAGATGTCCCTAGCACAGCAAATCTGTCACATGCTAAGTTAATGAGACTGAAACTTGGAACAGGTTGGTTCTTGGCTGGGAAGCCAGGGAGGAATAGCAAGTCCTGTCTGGGAAGCAAGAGGTGGAGTAGTCCAGCAAGGCCAGAATCACTTTTCTGAAAGTTAGAACAGAGAAAGGCCAAGAGCTGATTTAGGGCAGGTATCAAAACTACAGTCTGAGGGCAAACATGAGACACCAACAAGAAGACAGAGAGGAAATGAGAGAAGGGAAAAGTAAAATACTTAATTCCTATGGGTGAGTCTGACTGTGTTGGTCATCTTTCAAAGGACCAAACATGGGCCTCTTGGACAATGTTGAGCGGGGCTTCATAACACCAGCCCCAGCTTGATGAAGGAGGGGTCATTTCTTACCTCTCTACCCTAATTACTGTTTTTAAGAACTGAGGCTCATAAATATTTTACCCAGTTTCACTGGTATAAATATATTTTTTGGAGAAGTGGGAGAGAAGTATTGAAAAAAAAAAAGCCAACCAGGATTTTTCTGGGTCCCACCCACTTTCAAATAGGCCTGCTGGGAAACAATGCTGCTTAAGGAAAAAAGAAAAACAACCCAGAACATCTAAACTAAAAATCATGAGTCCTAGATATTTTTCTAGCTCCACCTAGTCTTTTTATATATGACCTTTGGCTGGTCCAATCTACTAGCCTTTGGCTCCCCTTAGGATCAATCTCCTTGTAATTTTCAAGGACTTTGAATGTCATGTTAAGTCACTGAATGAAACCAGATATTTTCTTGCCCTTGTCTGGTGACTATTTTAGTGTTTTGATTCTCAAAATTGTTCTGTGATCATATTAAAAGTTAACACTCCATGGTTCACATATATGAAAATCGAGGTTAACCCGAAAGAACAATACAAAATGAACTTTAATCATTTTAATAAATGATTTAGCTTCTGTAAAATTAATTCCTTGACCATAAAATACTGAAGGACAAAATTCCTTCTTTGTTCATGCTTATCTTCCTCAGAGTTCCATGGTAGACCATGTGGGCCTAGAGGACAGTAGAGGTCTGGAGGTGATGACTGGCTGAGAAGACAGGTGGAATATTCCCATTCATTCTTCAGTGAATGGACAATGCCAACACAATGGTGAATAGGTACGTGCAGTCCTTTTGTTCTTGGACCTTGCACTTGGATGTGGGATAAGGGAGCTTGTATTCTAATGCGAAATAAGTATTAAACTAGTAATCCAGAAAGGAAACAAAATGGTGACCACATGAGAAGCTCTAGGGAGGTAATAAATAACAATGGTGATATACAATAAGGACAGAGATCTTTAGAGAAGTGTCGTGAACCTCTTCTTCCTCCCTCTTTGCTTAGAGTCCTCACTTCCTTGTCCCCTGTGCCTTAATTTTCTATTGCCGACATAACAAATTACAATGTTTATTGACTTAACACAAATTGATTACAGTTTTGTAGGACAGAATTCCAACACGCGTCTCACTGAAGTAAAAGCAAGGTTTCAGAATAGCTACATCCCTTCCAAGTGTTCTAGGAGAGAATCCATTTCTTTGCCTTTTCCAGGTTCTAAAGGGCCCAGATATTCCTTGGCTCGTGGCCCCCTTCATCCTCCTTCAAGGCCAACAATGTAGCATCTCTCCAACCCTGCTTCCATTGTCACAAGTCTTTCTCTTATCACAGCTGTGAAAGGCTCTCCATTTTTTTTAAGGACTCATGTGATTAGATGGGGCCCACCTGCGTAATCCAGGACGATCTCCCCATCTCAAGATCTTTAACTTAAGCACATCTGCAAAATCACTTTTGCCTTGTAAGTTTACACATTCACAGGTTCTGAGGATTAGGACAATCTTTGGGAGTTATTATTCTGTCTCCTGCACCAAGGTATCTAGAGCTCTCAGGTTCCTTATAGGAGATAAAGTCTGTCATTCCAGCAAAACTCTCATTCCCTCAGCTGTTGGCTAAGGGAATTATGGAGAAAGTAGTGAAATAAATTCACACTAAGTTTGTAATAGCTGACAGTCTATAGTTTCTTGTAGCACTGGATTATAAACCTTAAAAAAAATTCTGACAGATAGAATACCTGGCTGTAGAAGAAGATATATAGATAGATACTTTTTGATTTCAACTAGATTGTTCTCTTTGAAGTAGACCTATCTACTCCAAAGACACAGGAGGGAGGGAACATCTTCATAGACTTTTCTCTGTTGTAGGGAATGGGCAGGAATTACTTTGCTTTCCCTTCCTTTCTCTTCTCAATCAATTTTGTTTGGAGCTGAGATCCAACCAAAGTTGGTAGGAGCCTGGTTTTAGCATCCAAATGACTAGAGCTAACTCACTCATGAGAGGAAGAGTTTAAAATAAGGAAATCATGCATGAAATGGAAATACCTGTTTTACCAATACCCAGTGTTGAGTTCAGCAACTTTACAGACCCTCTGATTCTTGATAATTTGTCCTGTAGAAGCAGAGATAGCTCACTATCCCTGTCATGAGGCTGAGGGCAAATTTCTAGTATATCACACAACTTCTCCTCAGTTTCACTTTCCATACTACTTTTCCCCCCACATCAGGAATCACCTACAGCTCATCTCAACACCTCAGTGTTTGGTCCATAGTACATGCACAATTAATATTGGTTGAATAAATGAATGATTTCTTGTCTAGGTCACCGAGCTGTGAATACTGTGGGGCAACAGGTACCATTTACTGAACACCTACTCACTCTACCAGGTCAGCTTTCACATATTTTCTAGATCTCCACATATTTTTATGCCTTTCAGCTTCCCAACAATTCTATATGGTGGTCTTATTGTCTCTAAAAAAGTCAGGAACTTTAAAAATTGTGTCCAGGATTACACAGCTAGCTTATAAGTAAAGGAGCCAGGACCCCCTAAGCTCATTGTTCTTTAGGACTTTACACTGCTGTCCTCTTCCCCACCATCCTGGTCCTGTGATCCACCCAGGATCAGCCTAGCTAGCAAATCTCCAGTCTCAGCTTCATAATAGTGGGGTGGGGAGGAGAGAGCTAAGTGCCAGAAGTGGTCCTGGGCATAATTGTGAACAAGACTGGTTTTGGAGTCCACCAACCCTCTCACACTATCTTTGCTTAATATTTTTAATAGTACTATAACAATTGTGTGTAGTATTCATTATGGGACAGATCAATATTTTTGGCAGTTTTGTTTATTCTCTTTATGGATACCTGGCCTTTTCATTTTTGCTCATGTGTAAGATTGTCTCCTCAAAGCACAAAAATTTTAGTAAAACCTTTAGAGGGGAAACAATGGCCAAGTTTTATAACTGGGTCCTGCCTGGACTGGCCTTTTAGATGCCCTACACTATCACTCACTCCAGCTCTCCCACCCTCTGCTATATAAAATTTAGAATGTATTTAAAAATCCATAAACTATAGGAAAAAAGACCAAAAAAGAAAAAAATTCTGATTCTTGGGGTGTCTATTTTGAAAGTCTTTTTGAAATATTATTTTAAAAAATAGTTCTTCTGAGTAATTAGATGTATTCTCAGAGCAGCAATAAAATGAAATTCGCATGTCTCAGCAAAAATAATTAATTAATTAATTTTAAAAATCATTCTACTTTGCTGGTTCTCCCAGCACATGGTAATAGTGACTACCAGGCAATCCCACCTGGGCTTTGCAGTTTTTTGTTATTTGTTTTTGTTTGTCTTTTGTTACCCAGAGGGAAACTGAGAGAAAGCTGGGGGTCAAGTGCTCTAGGCAAATCCAGAGATTTCTTGAGATTACTTGGGGTTGCTTTAATATCTTTTTCCTGTTCATACCATGTGTTCATATTCTTTCTTTGCTCAGAAAAGCTAAGTTTGTATAATATGTCACAGTAGATCATTTTCCTTTAAGTCTTTAGTATTTTTTTTAAGCTAAGGGGAAAACTGCCCCTAGTGAAGATCTATGTCAATTTTTCTTCCTTGGATTTTCCATCAGTAGATTTGTAAAAATCCCTTTTCCATAGTCTTTATGATGAATAGACTGTTGTAAAAAACTACCAAGTGACTTACGATTGTAAATGACTATTCAAACGCCAAGAAATAATTCAGTCATGCTCGTCTTCTACGTGCAAATTTTGTTATTTGTTGCAGGAGTGGAAATCCATAATCATATGAGACCATTTCAGTTATGTATTTAGGGATCCCAGGAGGATGCCTTGGATAGAAACCAACATTTGTTTTAACAGCAGTTTCTGAGATTCTCTTAGACACCAAGAGCTGTTAGGTACTGAGGATACAAAATGAAATGATTCTCCAAATCAATCAGCCAGGATATCATTTCCCTCCAAAATACAGGCTAATTACTGACCTTTAATTTCTTGAGACGCATATAAATAATTACAACTTTCATAAGCACACGTGAGAATCCAGTTATTTGTGTAATTACCTTGTTTTTTTAAAATTTTATTTATTTATTTTTATGCAGCAGGTTCTTATTAGTTATCTATTTTATACACATCAGTGTATACATGTCAATCCCAATCTCCCAATTCATCAGATGCCCCCGTCACGCTTTCCCCCTCTGGTGTCCATACGTTTGTTCTCTACATCTGTGTTGCTATTTCTGCCTTGCAAACCAGTTCATCTGTACCATTTTCCTAGATTCCACATATATGCTTTAATATACGATGTTTGTTTTTCTCTTTCTGACTTACTTCACTCTGTTTGAACCCTTTAGGTATAGAGTTCTGGTGAGAGTTTCTGTATTCCTAACTAAGCCAATATTAACTATAAAATAATCAAAAACATAGCTATAAAAACTACATTGGGCTAATTCATGGTAATTGATCTCTGGGGTGTTATCTGAAACATTATCTCCTACACAAAAAAAGAAAATAAAGAAATCTGTTTGCCAAGAGAGGAGGAAGCTTGGATGTTCGTGGAGCACAGATCCTCATCTGGATGATGTTGATGTTCTATTACACACATCTGCTGGGCTTCCTGTTAGAATGGTGGCCTACATACTGTCATGAAATAAGTAGAAAGGTTTTAGAAGAGTGTATGCTAGAAGAGCCCAAGAATAAGGTTGAGGAAGAAGAGAGCCTAGGGAAATTGGTGGAGACACAGGTACATACCCAGAAACTGGAGAATATGGTAGGGAGAGGTAGTAGAGGTTAGCAAATGGGGTTGAGAAGTAAGGGGAAAAAAGATAGAGAATAATGAAACAGTGAAAATGCCAGGAAAGATTTATACAGATGGGAATGAGAGGAGAAAAAGGACTGTAGATAGAGGGGAAAAAAGAGAAAGGAAAGACGTTTAACAGTAGAAGACAGACGCTTCGAGAGAGAGAGTGAAATGCTCACTACATTCTCCCCCACTGTTCAATTCTGGGATTAGATGTCTGTTACTGCCACAGCACACGGATAGCACTAGTCATGGGCCTGTTGATAAAGGGACAGTCTCAATCCTGAACAAGAGGACTGTCTCTCAGCCATGTCTGTGAGCCAAGCAGAAAGGCTAGGTTCCACCAGCTGTCCGGGAAGCCCTGCTGCCATCTTAGTCTTGACCTATGGCTTCATTTGAGAAGCATAAGGAATGGGACAGGGTTCTCTAGGCTAGTGGGGTTGAGGCTAAGGTGGAACATGCCTAGCTAGAAGCTCCTGTGCTTCTCATCAGGTATAAAGCCAACCCCATGCAAAGGAGTGGATAATCTTCAGCTTCTGTGACTACTCTTTCTTTCAGAGCAGGAGTAGAGAGAGTGCTTGGCAGATCCAAGCAGGAGAGTGAACAGCAGCAAAGGGAACTTTATAATTTAATTGGCCACCAAGACACTTCCCTGACTAATAAAAATCTCCCACTGAAAATTTTGCCTGAAGAGTGTTGCATGTTATCTTATCCTTGGTTTGCTAAGAGTATTCATCAGATCAGAAGTTGCTAAATGTTATCCATTTTTTTCTACATGTATTAAGATAATCATATATTTTTATTCTTTTAATCTGTGAATGTAGTGAAATGTATTTAAATAAATGTATTGCTAGATTTTGGCTTACTCTGTTTAAAAGAAAGCTTACACTAATGAGGACAGAGGAGACGAATGCATAATTTTTTTCTAATATTACCTTTTTCTGATTAAAGGACCAAGTTTTACATGAGACCATGCAAAGTATCGGGAGCTTTTGCTCTTATAGTGTTCCCTGGATGTGATATGGATGATCTGATTCATGAAAGTTTGGTGTAACTCATAAAATGGTCAGGAGAGTTCTTGGTGTGTGTGTGTGTGTGTGTGTGTGTGTGTGTGTGTGTGTTGAGGTGCATACTATTCAAGTGTATTACTTATTCTTAAGTCAGTTTTGATGTTATGTTTTTTTTCCAGGAAATTGTCCATTCATTCAAATATGTAGATTTATCAACACAAAATTATTGATAGTATTTTCTTATTATTTTCTACCAAGTTTGCATTTGCAGATATACTTCACATTTTTTTGTTTACTTCCAATATTGTTTGTTATTTCTTTTCTCCTTTTTATTCTTGAGACATCTCACCAAATATTTGTCTATTTTATTAACATTTCAGGGCTTCCCTGGTGGCGCAGTGGTTGAGAGTCCGCCTGCCGATGCAGGGGACGCTGGTTCGTGCCCCGGTCCGGGAAGATCCCACATGCTACGGAGCGGCTGGGCCTGTGAGCCATGGCCACTGAGCCTGCGCGTCCGGAGCCTGTGCTCCGCAACGGGAGAGGCCACAACAGTGAGAGGCCCGCATACCGCAAAACAACAACAACAAAAACATTTCAGAGGATAAGCTATCGATTTGGTTGTTTTTCTCTCAGGCATTAAAGTAATTTCTGCTCTTTTTGTTTCTTCTCTTCCTTTTTTTCCTTTGGGTTTTACCCAGTTGTATTTTTTTCTAACTTCTTGAGTTGACCATTTAACTCATTAATTTTCATCCTATATATATTTAAAATTAAATTTTTCTTTCATTATTTCTTTAGTTTCTTCCCACAAATTTTGATATGTAATTTTAAAATATTTCTGTTCTAAGTATTTTCTCATTTACATTACAATTACTTACATTAATTTATGTTATATGCATTAATTTCCAAATGTATGAGATTTTTTCAGATTATATTTATTAATGATTTATAATTAAATTGTGCTGTAATTGTATTTTTTTTTTCCTTGGGTTTCCTTTTATTTTTTAACATCTTTATTGGACTATAATTGCTTTTCAATGGTGTGTTAGTTTCTGCTTTATAACAAAGTGAATCAGTTATACATATACATATGTTCCCATATCTCTTCCCTCTTGCATCTCCCTCCCTCCCACTCTCCCTATCCCACCCCTCTAGGTGGTCACAAAGCACCGAGCTGATCTCCCTGTGCAATGCGGCTGCTTCCCACTATCTATTTTACATTTGGTAGTGTATATATGTCCATGCCACTCTCTCACTGTGTCCCAGCTTACCCTTCCCCCTCCCCATTTCCTCAAGTCCATGCTCTAGTAGGTCTGTGTCTTTATTCCCATCTTACCCCTAGGTTCTTCATGACATTTTTTTTTTCTTAGATTCCATATATATGTGTTAGCATACAGTATTTGTCTTTCTCTTTCTGACTTACTTCACTCTGTATGACAGACTCTAGGTCCATCCACCTCACTACAAATAACTCAATTTCGTTTCTTGTATGGCTAATATTCCATTGTATATATGTGCCACATCTTCTTTATCCGTTCATCTGTTGATGGATACCTAGGTTGCTTCCATATCCTGGCTATTGTAAATAGTGCTGCAATGATATTGTGGTAGATGACTCTTTTTGAATTATGGTTTTCTCAGGGTATATGCCCAGTAGTGGGATTGCTGGGTCGTATGGTAGTTCTATTTGTAGTTTTTTAAGGAACCTCCATACTGTTCTCCATAGTGGCTGTACCAATTCACATTCCCACCAGCAGTGCAAGAGTGTTCCCTTTTCTCCACACCCTCTCCAGCATTTATTGTTTCTAGATTTTTTGATGATGGCCATTCTGACCGGTGTGAGATGATATGTCATTGTAGTTTTGATTTGCATTTCAGATTATATTTATTAATGATTTATAATTAAATTGTGTTGTAATTGTATTTCCGGGTGAGAGAAAACATAGCCACCCAGAGCATGTCATGATTTCCACTTTGGATGAGGCTGAAGTGCTGGCTGTGGTTTCTGTTTGGTTTTAGTTCAATCACTATACATTTCTGAAAGAAAAGAGGTGAACCCTGTATTCTTCTTGGGGAATTGTCGAAGAATTGAGGATGCTGAGGTGACATGGTAAAACCTCTAGAAAAATCTCTCCTTTAGGTTTACCTCCCTCTTTTCACTTCTCATGCTCATCAGGATCAGCCACTAACCTGGTTACAATTTTTTAAACATTCATCTTTCCACGCTAAATTCAGGGTAGTAAAAGCTAGATGAAAAGCTGATTTTCCTTTTTAAGCAAGCAAAAGAAATTCCCTTCAGGCTGTACATTACACTGTCAGTGTTTGTGAAAGGGTGTTATTCACAGGGTCAGTTGGTGAGAAAAAAAAGTGCCCTCAATTTTTCAGCAACTACTTAAAAATGGACATAACTTGATTTGTAGGCCATGAGGGCTGAGGGCTCTAAAGAAGGACCATTTAGTTTGGAAAAAAACAAAAACCTATTTATATTTTCCTTCCCCACAAAGGAAACATTCTATAGTCACCTAGCTGGGCAGGAATTTGTAAGAAAATTGGTAAAGTTTTTGTTTTGTTTTGTTTTAGTGCTGGAAGGAATTTTAGAGATCAGCCAAGGCTATTTAACAAATGAGGAAACTGAGTCCTAGGAGGTTTAGAAGTTTGTCCACGATCACACCCCTTGCTCCTGGAAAAGCTGGAAGTGGAATCCAGTATTCTGCCTCCCTCACCGCAAGGCTTGATTTGAACACTCTTTGTAAAGCTTCTAACTAAAGATGTGAAGATGTCTTTTTTCCACAGCCCAACATACAGCTTGTAAATACCCTGATGAGCTATAAAACTTGGCAGAGCTGAGAATCCTGCAAAAGAGTAGGAGGTGGGAATTTTCCATACTTCTTGGATTATCAAAGGCTGAAATTAATGACATGTGCTATTGCTAGAGATCCTCAGATCCTGGCAATGTGATGTGAAATGTTTCCATTTTTTGTTAGAACACGAAGAAGGCTTCTTTACTCAGTGGGAGCAAATATCAGATATGGTGTAAGATCAACACATGAGCCCTCAACAGGCAGTATAGATAAGATCGAAGCCTATGGAAAGAACATCCAATAATGACAAAATTCAACAAAATGTATAAATCGGAGTGTGTGCTGATGGAAGCATAGGAAATATCAAGCCTACTTTTTCTTAGCCTTTAAGACTATCTTTTTAGACATGATAAAAGTCTGTAGGATATTCTGCTCCAGCTGTTCAGTTCACGACCTTTATTCTGAGCTATGGCTGGACCATAGCCTGTGACAGAGGGAAGAAAAGAGGCTGAGGGTCAGGCAGAGGGTGGGCTGTATCAGGCCTTAAACATTCATGCTGAGAGCATTCGAGAGCCATGAAGCAATGAGAAGCCCCTAAGGGTTGCAAGTTAGAGAAGTAATTTAGTTAGATTTGAATTTTAAAGCAGTCACTCTGACAGAAGTGTGGGTAATCAATCAGCGGTATGCAAGAATAGAGGCAGGAAGGGACTTCCCTGGTGGTCCAGTGGTTAAGACTTTGCCTTCCTAGGCAGGGGGTGTGGGTTTGATCCCTGGTTGGGGAGCTAATATCCCACATGCCTCGTGGCCAAAAAATCAAAACATAAAACAGAAGCAATATTGTAACAGATTCAATAAAGACTTTAAAAATGGTCCACATCAAAAAAAAAAAAAAAAACTTAAAAAAAGTAGAAAGAACAGAGGCAGGAAAATCAGTTAGGAAAATATTAAAATTCTCCAAAATAAAATGAGAAGGGTCTGAGCTGAAGCCTAGGAGTGACGATGGAATGGAAAAGACAGATTTAGGAAAGGTTAAGGAGGTAAAGGTTTGAACATGAGAGATGAGCAGAGGAGGTGAGTCTCAGAAACCCAAGTTTGGCCCTAGGTTACTTAGTGAATGGACATACTATTCACCAAGCTAAGAAAGATGGCAGGAGCATGTTTGGGAGGACAAATATGGGTTGATTTTCAGACATGTTGAGTTTTACTTACTTTGGTCTGAAATGATGGAGAAGAAACCAGTCCAGTGGTCGGCATTTGAGAGTGCTGAGCGCATACGTGGGTGCCATGGAGGAAAGATGAATTTCCAAGTGAGAACACACACAGAGGGAAGAGAACCCAGGACAGAGCTGTAGCAAACAGTAACACTGAAGGGGAGGACAGGCAATGAAATCCACTACAGGATTATAAGGACTGAGGCCTTACATGCTGGGCTAAGGAATTAGAGGGAGTATCCCCAAACAGTGAGGATGGGTAGTTCAAGAGCGAGGTAGGGGCTTCCCTGGTGGCGCAGTGGTTGAGAGTCCGCCTGCCGATGCAGGGGACACGGGTTCGTGCCCCGGTCCGGGAGGATCTCACATGCCGCGGAGCGGCTGGGCCCGTGAGCCATGGCCGCTGAGCCTGCGTGTCCGGAGCCTGTGCTCCGCAACGGGAGAGGCCACAACAGTGAGAGGTCCGCGTACCACATAAAAAAAAAAAAAAAAAAAAAAAAAAAAAAAGCAGAGGTAGTGAGAGTAATAAACTCAATGAAGGTGGTGAGAACAATAAGGCAACAGGGAACACTCAGCTGATGTTGAAGACCAGAAATCTGTAATGGCAAGAAAAAATTGAATACAGTTGATATAAAAGATGTGTGTGTGAGAGAGAGAAAGAATGGACGAATGAATGAATGAATTAATCCTTGTTCAGGGTACCAAATTCACCCTTGTAGTGGTTGGAATAACTGTTTTTGTCAGATAGAATCCCTCTTTCCCATGCACTAGGCTAAATCAACACTAACCACTACTTAACTGTACAGTTATTATTTTATTAGTAACCAAAATCACTATTATCTCATTCTGAATCTGAAAACATCATAATATAATGAAGTGTTCTACTGAGTGAACTGAGAACCATGCTGATCCCAGCAACTCAGTTACACACCATTTACCACTTCGGGTTACTCCACAGACAGCAAAGTGATTCAATGAATATTGCTGTTCATCTAGAGTCAGTTTCATAGAGGGATATTTCCTTGATCTTAATGTCATATCTTGGCGTTGTATCATTTCTAAAGCTTCTGACCATTCTGTCTGGGCAGGAATTGCTCTGGAGGGTGAGGGATGGAAGCAGGAAGGGCAGCTTATGTTACCAGCACTACCGCATCACATCTGGGGAGGTATCGGGGGGTACTTTCCATCCTTCCAAGCATGTCCACTTTTCTGTTTTCTCTTATTTTTAATCTCTGTCTTCTGATTCTCTTCCCCTCCAATATAATCTTCCCCTCATTCTTCTCTTTCAATTATATCTTTGCCTACCTGTTACATTTCGTGTTGCAAAATGACACTAGACTTGCAAACTAAATGATCTCCTGGAATCATGATTCTTCCTCTTTGATGATGGTGTCTCTTCCTGAGATCTCATTGAGATGGACCTCACAGTGAGAAATAAACATCTCTCAGTTTCATGTGTAATTTGGGAATGTACAGCCTCCCTTTTATGGCTCTGCTCAGACAGGACTGCCGTACATAACCCTCTCATGATGACTCGTCCTTTCTTCCGATGAGTTTCCACCACTTTAAACACACAAAGATAACAGTGTGTGCACACAGAATTGCTATACAGGGATGTATTTCGAGTGGGGAAGGGTTTCTCTTGATGCTCATTACATCAGAAAATAGAAGCTTTTTTTGAAGGGATAACTATTGTCATCAAAAAATATTAACCATAAATTAGTTAGAATCTTGGCTCATATATAGTTCTAGCATTAGTAGACACACGATAGATATCTGTGAGATAATTGAATAAATGATGGTTTAGGTCATTACTATTAGAAATACATATTAAATTAAGTTCATATCAAATGCATATTAAAGTTATTTTAAAGAACATGTCAGGTCTCCAAAGTATTTATTTTATCTTTTCGTATACTCTTAGGGAAAGCTGGGTGCTCTGTGGGATTATTTGTTGCCTCAGTCCACAGTAATTCTTTTTAGAAATGTTGAAGATATTAATTCAGTGCCTTAAACCTGTGTATAGTTCATGGACTTCTCTTCAGTCTTTTACCCAGATAGGGGTGTAGCTTGGAATTTCAGTTTATTACACTGAGTTCTTAGCTGTGGCTCCCCTCTTACCTCTAAAACACAACCCCAAAGTCACATAAACTCATCATGTATCCCCAGGACACAACTTAGCGTGTGTTTGTTTATGAATTGATCTGTAATAAGCCCACAGGAGCCCAGCAGTATAAAATCTGAAATAAATAACACCCAGGGCCAAGAGTGGTCCACAAAATGAACTTCACCCCACTATTTTCATAAACCTCCACCCCCTGCCTGCTGACTGCAAATCTCTTTCAGCTTCAGGAGAGCCAGATGTTCTTCACCCCGTGTACTCAAAACCATCACTTTGAGTCCCGGGAAAGTGTAAAGGGAACATCAGTGTCCACTGCCAAGGGCACTCCACCAGGATCCAGAAGCCTGGGAATTCTACCCTGGAGAAAGAAAGCAGGAGTTTCCCAGCCAGATTTCACCTCCCACCGCGGGAGGTTGTTTTTAATTGTTCTTTGAAGAGTCTTTCCAAGTTGTTTAAAGCCTTGTCCGCCCACTCAGGCAGGTTTTGCTGGGCTCCTGGAGCAGCTGTGGTTTCTTCCCTGCTCTCCATCACAGGTGCTGAAATTTTGGGCAGAGTTCCCATTTTCCACTCTCTCTTCAATGGACAGTACCCGACAGACTACTGATGCGGTGGTGATGGCTGAGATCTTTTCCATGGCAAGCTTTTAGCAATTCACTTATCATTTTCAACATATCCCTGGGGAAATTTTGTAAATGACATCCTTTCCCTTTTTTATCAGTAATGAGCAGGCTTTAAACAGCTTTTGAGGAAGTGTGTCCATTTATGTTAGTGAAATATCAACCAAAGGAACCATTCTGACACAAAGTGATGATTGGCCCGGGAAGCTATCATTTCTCACCCTTTTATTTAAATCAATCATAGTTCAAAAGCTAGAACTGGTACCTAGCACTGTGGTCAGGACCCAGCATACATTGACTCATTCAGTCCCACAACAATCCTATGATACCTTTGCTTATCCCCATTTTTCAGATAGGGAAACTGAGGTCCAAATACATAGAAATTGGCAGGGCTGGGATGTCTCTCCAAATCGAAGTCCTATAGTCTTGTACCACCATGCTCTATATCCTCCCAGAATTCTACAGTAGAACACAGAAGAGCTCCCTAGGAGCATCACCCATGGATTTGAATAATTAAAAAATTCAAATTATTCATTTGAATAATGAAAAAACCATTTATTTAGATTACCAGTTGAGTTTTTTTTTTTTTTTGCTGTACACAGGCCTCTCAATGTTGTGGCCTCTCCTGTTGCGGGGCACAGGCTCCAGACGCACAGGCTCAGCGGCCATGGCTCACGGGCCCAGCCGCTCCGCGGCATGTGGGATCCTCCCAGACCGGGGCACGAACCCGGGTCCCCTGCATCGGCAGGCGGACTCTCAACCACTGTGCCACCAGGGAAGCCCACCAGTTGAGTTTTGAAGTTTATGTACATATTCATTGAAGATAAAAATTGGTGGAACTCTACTCAATATTCTGTGAAAACCTATATGAGAAAAGAATCTGAAAAAGAATGAGTATATGAATGTTAACTGAATGACTTTGCTGTACACCTGAGACCAACACAACACTGTAAATACTCCAATAAAATTTTTTTTAAAAATTGGTTTGGCTGCAGGAGAAAATCTATTTATTTCTCTACTTTAACTTTGATTTTTGAAATAAGTTCAGACTTTAAAAAGTGGCAAAGACAGTACACAAAATTCCTGTATACCTTTCTCACAGCTTTCCCAAATATTAACATCTTACCTAACAAGGGTACAGTTAGCAAAATCAAGAAATTAACATTGACAATGATACTATGAACTAATCTACAGATCTTATCCATTTTCACCAATTGTCCCACTAATGTCCTTTTCCAGACCCAAGATCCAGGTTCTCAGATTGCATTTAGCTGTCATGGTTTCTCAGTCTCCTACAATCTGAAACAGTCCTCAGTCTTTCTTTGTCTTTTATGATCTTGATACTTTTGAATAGTACTGGCCAATATGGGAGAATCATCCTCAGTTTGAGTGTGTCTGATGTTTTCTCATGATTCAGGTTAGTATTTTGGGCAGCAATCCTACAGAAGTGATGCTGTGCCCTTCTCAGTGCATAATATCAGGAGGCACGTGACATTGATAGGTCTCATTACCTGTCATGTTAACCCTGATCACTTGGTTTAAGTGGTGTCTGCCATATGTCCTCACACTAAAGTTGCTGTTTTTCCCTTTGCAATGAACAAGTATCTATTCTCTAAATTTAAACTCTCTTGCACTCATTTATGGTTATATCATTTAATCCCTTTGGGCCCCAGTGTCCTCATGTATTAAGTGGAATTAGTAGTCACTGCTCTGCATATCCATCAGTGTGGCCGTGAGGCACAAACAACATGATATATGCAAAAGGGCATTGTCAGTTATGAAGAGGTATATGAATACAACAAACCAAAATATTGAATCAATTATAGAATGAGAAGCCACAGGCTGACAGATTGCTCAGCATTCACATTATATTCTTTCAGACTTCCAATGAAATCAGTTAAAAGGGAGATTTAGGAATTAGTCTGCAGTGATCCATGCAAGGGAATTTCTTAGCTGTGACTTATTCTCATAGACCTCCCAGAAGAGGTCAAATCTTCTTTGAGATTTCTAGGGTTTCTGCTGATCTAAGTAAAATTCCCTGGACCTCACATTTAAATTAATGAACAGAGGGACTTCCCTGGTGGTCCAGTGGTTAAGACTTCGCCTTCCAATGCAGGGGGTGCAGGTTTGATCCCTGGTCGGGGAGCTAAGATCCCACATGCCTCGTGGCCAAAAACCCAAAACATAAAACAGAAGCAATATTGTAACAAATTCAATAAAGACTTTAAAAAATAAAAAAAATTAATTAATAAACATAAAGGAGAAATCACAGTATGTATTGTGATTTGGGATTACCCGCACAATGTACCACTGTGATTTCTCTTTAATTTTACAAATGTAGCAAGCATATCCTGATTCATTAACACAGGGGTACAAAGCAGTCATATTCTTTTATTTTTCCAGTTAGTATCCATGTGACTTCTTAGTGGGAAGTCTAGCATCTTACTCTTGAGACTTCCCCTGGAAAGCCTTCCCCTCCCACGTGCATTCAGACCCTTTTTAAGTTTAAGAGCTCAAGCCTTACTTAGTACCATGAGGGAAAGAGTTTGATCCAGCACTACTGTTCTGCTTTTTGCTACCACTGAATGTCATTGTTCAAAAGCAACCTTCTTCCATGCCATGGAAGTGTGTCCATCCTGCAATGATATCTTATACCTAAACCAAAAAGCATCACATGTTCAAATGCTCAGGCTTTGCTCCAAAACCACAACAATGTACCAGCATAGCTAGATCTTACATGCATGCCAATCTCAGCTACATGTTTTTTTTCTAAAATAGGCTTTTTCTGGTATATGCCAAGGGTAACCACGCATATCCTTTTTTTTTTTTTTTTTTTGTATGCTTCTCTTTGAAGAACCCTCATGTGCTTCTTGCAAAATTTGGTCTACCTGTCCTGGTCCAAGAGGTGAAGAGGGCTGGGGACCCTTTTTCTCAAAAAATCCCTAGGTTCCTTCTACAATTTATCAGACTTCTCTCTACTGACCAAAGATGGCAATTAAGAGGTGTGGTGGGCTTCCCTGGTGGTGCAGTGGTTGAAAGTCCACCTGCCGATGCAGGGGACACGGGTTCGTGCCCCGGTTTGGGAAGATCCCACATGCCGCGGAGCGGCTGGGCCCGTGAGCCATGGCCGTTGAGCCCGCGCATCCGGAGCCTGTGCTCCGCAACGGGAGAGGCCACAACAGTGAGAGGCCCGCGTACCGAAAAAAAAAAAAAAAAAAAAAAAAAAAAAAAAGAGGTGTGGTGAGGAGCTAGCCTTGGTCAGGACACAAAGAATTCCCATGATACCCTTTACCCAGGTGAAGACTGCCCAGTAGTCATCCTATACTTATTTATCTAAGGAAATCATTCAAGAAATTCCAGAAAATGGTCTGTTACATGATGATTTACTATGATCACCAGGAGAGAAGAAGGAAGCAGTCTCTTGTACTTACTACACAAATATGTATAATTAAATGCTTAAGCCTCAGATACATATAAAATAAGATCATATTTCCAATTAAAGTTTCGAAAATGATAGTTTGGGTCCTACCTATTTGTTTACCATAAATTTGTCAACTTCAAAGTGTCTTTGAGCTTTTTCGAGAGGGGACAACGCTTTTTCCTTCCAGCAAAGAAGACACCAGGTGGTAACTTCTAATCAGTCTTCATTGAAAGTTTATGGAAAATAGAAGAGACTGTCCACATACAGCATAAATTACAAGTTACACACGGATGTGCTCAGAGCCCTCAACCTCAAAGCCAGGATGACATTCTTCAGGGAGTTCCTAAATGATAACCTTCTACCTTCCTCCCAGTCAGCTGCCCTCTGGTAAAGGACAGCCAGCCACCCTTCAACAGGGGTGCCCTCTAGCATGACTACTTTACTTGGATTCCATGAGGTTTCAGAGACAGGAGAAAAGACCCTAGTACCTCTCCCAAACCTCACAGTCTAAAGCCCACAAGCCTGAGTTCTTACTTGCTGCCTCAAGATTGGCCCCTTCCCAGGGTGATGGACAGCAGGTCATCTGCTACTTTTAGGGGAAACCACAACTCCCATCATTAGGAGTATGGTCTGGTCCTATGGACTCAACCTGACCCATATATGATACTGCAACTTTAATTTGTTTTCCCAAATCTGGCTTATTCAGTCTCAGTACACACCAATCTTTATTCCAGGTTGCATACCACCAAACCCCACGAGGTTCTTGACGTCTCCAAGGTAAGATATTTCCTTATTTGAAGCCATTCTTCACTGAAAATGGCTCCAACTTTCCTTGAGGAGCACGTGGGGGGGAAAGGGATCTTCAGACAAGAAATCATTCTTCAAGGACACTCAACAATAAATATGCCAGAAGAGTCTAATTCAGCACAGAAAAAACAAACATTGGCCTCTAGGTAACAACTGCTAAAACGTACTTTAACCAAATTTACGTTAAACAGAGAACTTAACTTCTCAGATGGAAACATCTAAATTTAATTTATTTCACTATATTCAAATTTCCCTTTAAGAAGTAGGATATAGTTCTGCTTTACCTTTTACATAACAAAAAATGCCTATTATGCGGTTTCTCCCAGGTTGCTACACCAATTTGAGCCTCTGTCTCTAAAGGTAGAACATAGATTGCTAGAACATAGATTTCAACTTTTTACGCGGGCCTCTCACTGTTGCGGCCTCTGCCGTTGCGGAGCACAGGCTCCGGACACGCAGGCTCAGCGGCCATGGCTCACGGGCCCAGCCGCTCCGCGACATGTGGGATCTTCCCGGACCGGGGCACGAACCCGTGTCTCCTGCATCGGTAGGTGGACTCTCAACCACTGCGCCACCAGGGAAGCCCCGATTGCAACTTTTAAATGATAGTCTTCCTCCACGTCTATATTTATTAAGATTTGTGTTTTTAAATTTTAGTCACAGGACTGACTTTCACATGGAAAGAGAGTAAAGCAGGACCTTCCTCTGGCCTCTAACTCAGATAGTCACTGTCACTCACGCATTGGTTTAAGCTGCTTCCTCTCTTGTTGACTACCAGGGAGCGCTGTGGTCTCCACTCTCTACCCAGGGTCAGTAGGCACAGAAAAGCCTCCCCATCTCTGTCCCCCACCCCGAACATACAGATAAGGAGGTTCAGAAGGGAGTCCATCATGGTCAGAGCCTACAGCAAAGCAGAGGAGATGGGAATTCTAATACACCTTAACTTTCTTCACTGTGATCTGAAAGGTTGGCTAATGACCTCAATGATATCTTTTTTTTTTTTTTTTTGGCTGCACCCCCTGGCATGCAGGATCTTAGTTCCCTGACCACGGATCGAACCTGTGTCCCCCGCAGTGGAAGCATGGAGTCTTAACCACTGGACCCCCAGGGAAGTCCTCTATGATATCTTCAAACTCTGAAGTTCTATGACACTATAATATCCTTAGTGATGTTTCACATGACTTTTACAATTGTGAAGAAAACATGAGGAAGCAGGCTTTTTGACTTTTTTGGGGCACTGCTCTTATACAAAAAACTGGCCGTGGGAAGGTTGCCATGGCTTTACCAAGCCTAGGACATGATAACACATCGGCACAGTGCACATATGTCGGACTCTAGGGAACAACTGGAATTTGAACTACAATCACAGTCGTCTTCTGCACCTTTAGATCTCTGAAAAGCTTAATGTAGCTTAAGGTAGTTTACTTTGATATAATTAATAAGACATGTGTTCTTTTTCATCATGGAATTTAAAACTTGATGCAATAATTTACCAAGTATTAGGCTCTGATAAGATTACATCTCCAAAATCATACTCTACATTAAGAAGAAAGTTTAGCATATTTAACATACCATTTCCCTGCCTTAAAGAAAAAAAAAACTGCACTTAACATTTCAGAAAAGCTGAGGAAAAGATTCTTCCTCTTTCAGGTGACCATTTTATATCTGGAATAAATTATTGCATTGGAAGAAAAGTTACATCGTTAAGACAGACAATTATGTCTGGGACAAAAGTATGACTTGTCTTCCATTTTTACAAATATGGAATAAAAGTGAAGTAGATGTCCTCCCTATTCTCTGGTTTTATGATGATCATTCCTTTTGGGGGAATTTGCTAAAATGCTGTTGTCCGCTTCTGGAAGGCTGTCTTTCCACCACTCTGCCTGAGTCCATCCTTCCATAAACAGCTCCAGTGTTACTTTATTCATTGAAACTCCACCAACTCAACTCTCACACATCGGTCCATTATTCTGTGAACTTCTACCATGCTAAATTCAGTACCAGGTAGTTTAGCAGTATATTGTTTTTTTGACTTCCATTAATTTGCTCTTATCAACTCAATTATAAACCTGAAACTCGGGATTGAATCTTCCGCCTCTTTGTATAACTCACAGCACCTCACACAGTGCTAGCAATGGAAGGAATGCAATAAAAATATTTGATCGACTCAGGCAGAAGGCGATATTTACACAGCTAGGCTAAGACACATGTCTTTTGCCATAATATGGCTATACTAATACCAGACCAATTTAGCATGAGGGAGAGGAGAAACAGATGGAAACTTAAAATTCCTTATCAGCAATCAGAAAGCTAATTAGCTGGAAAAGTACTGTATTTGTTTTGTTTTGTTTTGTTTCCAGAGAGTTCTTGTACTGCTGCTTAAGCTAGCCAAGACCTGCTCAGAAATCGTAGGTCCATTTTGGAGGCTTTAGGTTTATTTCTAGGTCTCCAGGTCATTGTTGAAATGTGTTTTTAGCCTGGGTCTAAATACTGAGCTCTTCTTCTGGTCCCAATTAATGATGGGCACAGGGAGCAGAGAAATAAGCAGTGTTCTGAATTTCTTAAAAAGGTATTAGGCCAGGAGGACCTGCTGGTATTACTGTAGGCTTTCTGGCTTGAGCCAATCCCAAAGCTTTAAAGGAGTAATTGTGGAAACCAGAGACCAGGCTGTAGCCCATAAGGCAAGTTCAGGAGCATCTGAAAAACTAAAGGGGTTTGGTAGCCTTCTAGAATCTAGACTGAGGCTAGAGTGCTCTGATAAGCTAGATTTCCTTCCTCAAATGGCATCTCCATGTGAGCAAGTTTGCATGTTAGGACACTGCTGAAGTACCAAGACAGTCTAAGAAATGAATTAGGCTGGTAGCTGCATATGAACTACTAAGAGTCATGCAGATAATATAGATTGTGTATCTTTATGATGAGTTTTCTAGTATTTTCTGATATTTCATAGGAGATGCTATGAAAGAAATGTTGTCATAATTGGGTTGCAAACCCGTTCCTAAAATTTTCACCATGTTCCTATTTCAATTTACTACCCTATTATCTGGCCTTTAAAGACATGAAACATGAAAATTATTTCAGCCATCCACCTCATAACAGCACTGCTTTCAATAAGATCATCTTTGTGTTTTCAATGTAAATGACTCAAACCAGAAAAGATCTTTCTTTCAGAAGATTTCCATATAGTACTAGCAGTTTGTTCCTGTTTCATGTTTTATACATAAGCCTGCTGCATAAAAAATTTTTTTCTGTCAACTGAAAAAGTTCAATAGGAAATTAAAGACTTCTTTTTCTTTAGAGAGAAAACTGTATGACAGTTTTTATAAATAAATACGCAAATGCACTTCCCATTGCCAAGATTTTCCAAAGAAAGCTTCAGTTTGCTCAAACAATAGGCTAACTCCTGGATCTTCCAGCTACAGGAACTTGAGGTCTTTGGTAAATATTAGCAGAACAGGCCTATTCACAAAGGCTGCACACCTGACCGTCTGATCTCAGACACAATGTACCCTCAACACTTCTGGGAAAGACCAGCCTGAATTTTCTTATGGGTTGGACATAATGAAAATGAACAGAGGTTGCATTTGTATGTCGACATTTCCACCAGTAACTAGTTTAGTAAACTCCATTCATTAGCAATGCACAGTGGAAAACTACTAATAAGGAAAGAAATTAAATTTTTTCATATGCATTCATAATGTAAGCAGATAATTATTACTGTAATCAGTGATTTCATCTATTTTGCAATAATGCTTCCCCAAAAGGCTAATTATATATGACTCTTTGGCCATGTGCTTATCAATCAGGGCTAATTATTTCTCTCTTTATTACTGAAAGCCATGCTATATCTCTTGAAATGAAACAAATCTTATATTTTCAATTTGTTTCTCATATTTATGTGTGACTGTTTAATGTGTCTAATGCATACTAAAATCTTTGATATTTACCATCAGAGAGAAGCAAGAATATGTACTGTCTTCCTAAGGACAAATTATAGTGATTGCAAAGGTTTGACCAATCTTGCGGTACGCGGGCCTCTCACTGTTGTGGCCTCTCCCGTTGCGGAGCACAGGCTCCGGATGCGCAGGCTCAGCGGCCATGGCTCACGGGCCCAGCCGCTCCGAGGCATGTGGGATCCTCCCAGACCGGAGCACGAACCCGTGTCCCCTGCATCGGCAGGCGGACTCTCAACCACTGCGCCACCAAGGAATCCCTGACCAATCTTTTAATGCTCTGTGTTTTGAAACACAACTGAGAGCTATTACAAAACCTTTTATGCCAGCTATAGCGAAGATGAGGAATAGTATTTCTTAAGCATCCACCCGGAGAAATGAGAGCAGATTGCTTTATAGAACATAACATAAATTTGTGTCCTTGCTGTCCAGTAGGTTTCACATGAGTATCTTTATATTTTATTATTTCTCTTAGCCATATGTACTTTCCACCATCCACATTTATCATTTATGAGCATATCTTTCTTGATTTGTAAAATGAAGATATCATCCAGGAATGGCTCTTTGGCAAAGAAATAAACCCAATGAATGTGTGATTGGCAGGCTTGTTCAAATATACTCTCGGTACGTTACAAATTCAAATGACGTTTTCTGCATACGTCCAACATCGCGAGAACTGTAACATCCAGACTTGCTTATGGTTTTCCTTTGGGCTATCCAAATAAGAAAACAAGTCTGTAACTTCCAGACAGTAAGGCTGAAAGCAGTGTAAGGAAGTGTGATTCAGGTCAATGAGGTAATTGAAGAAATGTCATGACAACCAAAATTAAAATGAGCAGCCTCACATTTGCATGTGCCAGCTGCTCCTCAGGAAGTCTTTCCGGCTGCTTTTTTGTTCCTATTAGACAGGATAATGTGGCTGCAAATTACCTCCAAATGAAAGGGAATCGACTCACCCTCAGCACATATTGTCAGAGTGAACAAACCCTGGAAGGATGACTTTCAAAGGAATAAACTCAGAACCAAGCAAAACACACACAGGCAAGCACACATACACACACAAGTATTTTTATTAATTTTTCTCTCCTGTTTCTGCTGTGATGATGCCCGGAGATCATTTTAAAACTTTCAAAATAAGAAGTTCCTTTCAACCTCATACCATTCAAAGTTGTCTCGTGACTTGCTTATACACAGTCCTGTGCAAGGTGGTTCTGAAGGCCTTGACTTCTTCCTGGTATGACCCAAAATCTCCTCAGGAGGACAGTAGTGCAATTGGAAGGGACCTTCCCTGCATCAGGTCATGGGTTTCACAGACTTGAAAAGTAGGTGCGTAATACCACCATGAGCCCTTCCACTGAGTCTTCTATAAATATATACATAGAAATAGACATCTTGTCCTTTGTATGCTTGTGCTCCTGTGTTTCACAGATTTGGAGGGCAACTGCAGTGAGGTCTGTGTGCCCCATGTCCCAGGGAACTGAGCAATGGGGCATTATCCTCTAGAAGATATTTATACATGTGACTTTCTAGGTGAATCCCTAGGACTCACAGTGACGTGGAAATCACTTTCTTCCGTCAATTGTTGGCATCTCCCTTGGCCATTCATCAGCTCAAAGTAAATTAAGTTCTCATGCAGTTGACACAGTTTCCTCCTTGCCTGTTGCAATTGCTGAGCCAAGCAGAGTGGATTGGCATCTTCACTGTCTTGGTGGCACAAAGCCTCACAGTAGTGGAACAACTTTTCATCAGTGCAAAAAATGTTCCAGAAGATACTTGCTCTGTTCAATACACTTGTACATTTATTCTAGAATGTAAAAGAATATAAAAATAAATGATTCATCTAATCTCTCATTTTGTTAAATGTAAGACAGTGATTTCGAGTCAGAAATGACAAATTCTCCTGAAAGTGCTAGGAAAAATTACTCTTAATAACTCTATCTTGTTAAGTTACCATAGTAATAAAATCTCGTTCTACGAAGGTAACTTTATCAACAGGTCAGAGCTTGAAATTCTACGTTGTAAACTTCTAAATACAAAGGAAGGCATAAGTTTATTTACTGGAGTTTAAACTTTAGAGATCTGACAGCTTTGAGGACTTTAAAAGATACTGAATCAATTGCTATAAAAGAAAAAACTCTTGACAATTTAATTGGTATAGTATTACAACTGAAGAGACTATTTGGTGATTTATGAAGGGCATATTTATGATCTGGGTTTGGGAATTTTTGCATGAAAGGTGCATTTGTGCTCAGAATGTTTGCATCTTCAAAGACCCATGAGTTTGACTGTGGGTACGTGTAGCATTTGGTTTGGAAACATATGAAAGAAACACCGCTATTCCTTAAGAATGTGATTTAACTGTCAATTTACTTGGATATACTGATTTACTGTTTTAAGTCATTTTATAATGTACTATGTATATACGTCTGCATTGGGCGCATCTATCTCCAAGCTTTAGAAGCTCCTGGAGAGTTGAGATTATCTTCATGTAACTGTCACAATTAGTACACACCAAAGGCAACCAGGCTTTTAACTTTTCCTAATGCTGAGTTGCTTCATTCAGTGACATCTCCTCAATTCCCTTTGATCTCAAGTGTACTGCGAACTGAATAAAGAAAAGACTGAATGAATGAAGTCAAACGTAGCAAAGATGATGCTTCTGGAATGGCTACTTAATTCATCCTCATTAAAGAAAAAAATACCAAAAAAAGAGAGAAAACATGATCCCTAACATCAAGAAGTGCAATCTAGTTGGAGAAGATAAATATACAGATCTGATTTATCTAGAGACTGATTGCAAAGCAGTCTGTGACAAGTGTGAGATTGTTTAGTGTACACTGAGCTTGCAGTTGTTAGAGAACTGGTGAGAAGATAGCCATCAGCCCTGGGCAAGTGGTGATATTTTTCATCTCCTCTAGAGTCCTCCCTTCCATTTCAGCTCTCCTCTTACTGGGAACTTGCTCTCCAGGAGCCCCATCACTCGTTGAACCGATACGAGGGAGACTTACGGGATCCAAGCCTTTTCTCTGTATCCCCTTTGGAACCTGGAACCAAAATGTGTTTTATTTCCTCTGAAACCGAAGTATCAACTATGACATAGTAAAATAAAAATGTATGGAAAGACATCTATAATGAACAAAATATCAAAATTTTATATAAGGCCAGGATCAGTACAGTATGACTGATTTTTTTCTTTTGCCTCAAGCCAATGTGGCTTGGTACGATAAGGTCCTAATCCTCTGTTTCAAAAATTTTTTATTTTGTTTATCATAGCTTTTCTTGCATTAATTTTAACTTTGCAAAAAAAAGTATTTCATTAAAATATTTATCTTGATTATTGAGATTTTTTAGTGCTTCCTTAAATTTTTTTATTGAAATATAGTTGCTGTACAATGTTATATAATTTACAGGTTATACTGCATTTATAATTATTATAAAATAGTGGATATATTCCCCATGTTGTACAATATAACCTTGTAGCTTATTTTATACATAATAGTTTCTACCTCTTAATCCCCACCCCTATATATTTTCCCTCCCCACTTCCCTCTCCCCACTGGTAGCCACTAGTTTGTTGTCTATATCTGAGTCTGCTTCTTTTTTTGCTGTATTTACTAGTTTGTTGTATTCTTTAGATTCTACATATAAGTGATATCATACAGTATTTATCTTCCTCTGTCTGATTTATTTCACTTAGCATAATGCCCTCCAAGTCCATCCATGTTGTTGCAAATGGCAAAGTTTCATTCTTTTATTTGGCCGAGTAGTATTCTGCTGTATATTTATGCCATATCTTCTTTATCCATTCATCTGTTGAAGGACACTTAGGTTGCTTCCTTATCTTGGCAATTGTACATAATGCTGCTATGAACATCGGGGTGCATGTATCTTTTCAAGTTAGTTTTTTTGTTTGTTTGTTTTTTTCAGTTATATACCCAGGAATGGAATTGCTGGATCATATAGTAACTCTATTTTTAGTTTTTTGAGAAACCTTCGTACTGTTTTCCACAGAGGCTGCACCAATTTACATTCCCACCAACAGTGTGCGAGGGTTCTCTTTTCTCCACATCCTCGTGCACATTTGTTATCTGTGTTCTTTTTGATGATAGCTATTCTGACAGGTGTGAGGTGACATTTCATTGTGGTTTTGATTTGCATTTCCCTGATAATTAGCGATGTTGAGCATCTTTTCGTGTGCTTGTTGGCTGGCTGCATGTCCTCTTTGGAAAAATGTCTATTCAGGTCTTCAGCCCATTCTGTAATCCAGTTGTTTGTCCTTTTGATGTTGAGTTGTATGAGCTGTTTATATATTTTGGATACTAACCCCTTATTGGTCATATCATTTGCAAATATTTTCTCTTTCATTTTTTCTTTTCATTTTGTCAATGGTTTCTTTTGCTGTGCTTTTAAGTTTAATTAGGTACCATCTGTTTATTTTTGCTTTTATTTCCTTTGCTTTAGAAGAATGATCCAAAAAAATAGGTTACGATTTATGTCAGAGTGTTCTGCTTACGTTTTCCTCTAGGGGTTTTATGGTTTCTAGTCTTACATTTAGGTCTTTAATCCATTTTGAGTTGTTTTTTAATTTTTTTTATTTTTTGCGGTACGTGGGCCTCCCACTGCTGTGGTCTCTGCCATTGTGGAGCACAGGCTCCGGAAGCGCAGGCTCAGCGGCCATGGCCACGTGCCCAGCTGCTCTGCGGCACGTGGGATCTTCCTGGACCGGAGCACGAGCCCGTGTCCCCTGCATCGGCAGGCGGACTCTCAACCACTGCACCACCAGGGAAGCCCCATTTTGAGCTTATTTTTGTATATGGTGTTAGAGATGTTCTAATTTCTTTCTTCTGCATGTAGCTGTCCAGTTTTCCCAGCATCACTTATGGAAGAGACTGTCTTTTCTCCATTGTATATTCTTGCCTCCTTTGTCGTAGATTAGTTGATCATAAGTGTTTAAGTTTATTTCTTGGGTGTCCCCTTAAATTTTGCACCTGAGGTCAGTGACTCATTCAACTTACCCTAGCTAAGTCCAGCCCTGCTACAGGGTCATTGATGATTAAGGTGTAAAGAAGGAAGGAAAATTTGTGTGGGAGGTCTACATGAAGAATATAGTTTCCAATTATGTCAGAACATTATAATTAAGCTTTGCTGGAATGAAACAATAGTAAAAAGCCAGAAGAAAGACAATAGGTCAATTACACACTTGGGAATTCTCATAGCCACAAGAGGGCATCATTTAAAATTTTGAGAGAATATGCACTCCAAGAGAGTATGGAAAGAAAAGGACAGAGGACAAAGGACTCATCTGAGAATTACTGTTAGTTCTAAATGACAGATTTTTCTCTAGTGGATTATCACTTTCACAGTATAACACATATTCTAAAACAGTGCTTCTGAAACTTAACACATGCATCTGAATCACCTGGAGGGCTTGTCGATTACTGGGCTTCCAGGACTCTACTTCCGTAGATTTGGGGTCGGGGCTGAGAATTTACATATCTAGCAGGTTCCCAGGAGGTGTTGATACTTCTAGTCCAAGGCCCATGACTTGAGAAGTGGTTAAGTGGTGGGCTAGAATAAACAGAATTTTACAAGAGTGGTTTGTTTAAAAATTTATGTAGTAAAATCCCCTATAGAGAAAACAAATTCTATTATTTCCTACTAAGTATAAACTCTTCAGGAAGAATCAAGAGAATTATTCTCCCATTCCTCCTAGACCAGACAGGTAGCAACAAATAAGGCTAGCTGGAGCAAGATAATAGAGGATGGTAGGGCTTGAAAACTGGAGATGACATGTCCAGTCTAAAGGTATTGAGGTTCAATTAAAACAAAGTAAATCACTATGGAAGACAAACAACTTGTACCTCTGACATCTGGACCCAACAAGAATATTAAACTGATCTTCTGAGAAACAAAGGTGTTCAGAGTCTTGGTGATTTAAAATTTGATAAAGGGAGCAACCAAGTTCCTGCAAAATTCGTTTGATTCTTGCTACTGAGGTGGGTAAGAGCACTGGTTTGGACAAGAGACATAGATCAGAGCCAGTTAAAATACAGCCCCTTAAAAAAAAAATGCAGCCCCTTGCAGCTGGAAAGACTGAAAACTAAGCCCAGTGATCCTGGGAGCTTTGGTGAAGGCCCTCAAGTTCCTCATGGATGGAACAACTGGGACTGCCTGACAGCTGCCCATATTTGAACAAGCCACTAAAACATGGGCTATAGCAGCCATAAGCCCATAGAACTTGAGGAGTGATGCTGTCCTATATTTTTCTCTACCCCACAATTCTTGAGGTCCTTCTATAGCCCAAGGCAAGAGAAAAGAGAACTGAAAATCACTGAGTTTGGACTTCTCAGAAATGATGGAAAATAAAAAGCTCAATTTGTCTTTAATATGATTTAGCAAAATGCAGAAATGTGACATTTCTTGGATTCCAACTGTCATGGGGCAACTTATACTTCTCTCAGTTGGAGGAGACAATTTGATAGCAGACCAGCCCAATCTGGGGCACTTGCTTGACCACTGTTGGTTCACAGGGTAATATATGGAGCCCATATGTCTCTCCCTATCATAAGAATTTGCTGAGAAGCAATCAGCTCCACTTTTGCTTCCTTCAGCATGAATGACGTGTTACAACCTGTTTTTTCACATCAGAACCAGTGAGTCAGCTGAGAATTATATAACAGTTTGAAGCATGCCGAGCAAGTTACCAGCAAGAAATATGTCTCATGGTTAGACATGGGTGCCTGATTGGGTCTCAGTGTAAATAAGCTTCTGCACAGGCTGCTTGAGCTCCATTTCTAGCCTTACAAATGGTGGAATAAGGAGACATGTGTGGGATGATAAAATGACCAATAAACCAAACTAATTCAGCAGAAGCAGAAACTCAGAATTAGAGATATGGGTAAGCAGTAAGCCAACTCCACCTTCTAAAACGTGTGTCTGCAAACTATGCCCTTGGGTCAAATCTGGATGCCACCTGTTTCTTTGAATAAAGTTTTATTGGAACACAGCCACGCTCATTTGTTTACATTGTGTCTATGGCTGCTTCAAAGACAGAGTTGAGTTATGTGACAGAGACTGTATGGCCTACAAGGCTGAAAATATTTACTCTCTGGCCCTTTACAGAAAAAATTTGCTGACTCCTGCTCTATGAAGAAGAGAACTCAGAGTCTCCCAATTCACTAAATTCACCTGGAATATGGTCCAACTAATCTTATTTATATCTCAAAGGACAACGTACCTCAGTGATATTTGGTCACAGTAATATATGTGAACAAATTTGATAGAAAGTATCAATATCCTTAATCTGGTGACATATGACATATAGTCCCATCTGATGGTGACTTTCAGTCTGTTTTTTAGGCTCCAACTTTAATAATTGGTCCTAAATTTCAGATCTTCCTATTCCTTTAGTTGGATTGCAAGCTGGCAGAATTATTGCCATGATATACCCGTAATTGTCCCATAAGGTAACAAGTTACTTTCTGGCCTTGCCTGACATTACTCTGTGTAGGCAAAATGAAGAAATTGGCACGTTTGTTCTCCCAGCTACATGCCTTTTCTTTCCTTTGAATGATCTCATCAGTTGCAACAGCCTAGTGTCCTCAGATTCTCTTCCTATCAAAACCTGCCCTCACAAGAAAACATAATAAATTCAGTCACAGTAAAATACAAATAACGTATAACGATACAAGATCACCTTTCCAGAGGTAGCAAAGTTCCTAGGTGCACCAGCAAGTTAAGTGGTAAACAAATTTTTCTTTCATTCTCTCTTTTTGACGTCACGATATAAAGAAAAAATAACACCAAGTAAGCTAGTAGCTTCTTCCACTAAGAGCTAGTTCTTCTGTGCTTAATCTCTAACCCAAGAACCTCTACGTCAAAATCACCCAGGATACTTAATAAAAATGCAGATCTTGAAGCCAAATTCTGGACCGACTAAATCAAAATATCTGAAGATAAGTCACTGGAATCTTTATTTCAACAAGCACAATTTCCTCTTCATGATTTTAATGTTGAGTAAGTTTGAAAACTATTGCACTATAGTGTGTGCAAATATTCTGCCCACTGGACTCATATCTTGATGGGTAGTAATGGTAGGCTGGAGATGCTCCAGGACCTGACTTACTCAGTCTGATTGGCCACTTAATGGTCCTCTGACTTACAGGTGAGCTGATGAATTTCTCACACTACAAGGGCTCTCTCTATTGGGGGCTGGTGTAATGTTGCAGAGTGTAAAATGTACATTGATTATTTATTTTCACATTAACTACACAGAACAATGATATGAGGTAATCATTAGTATGTTTCAGGAAAATGACCCAGTTTCCTTCATTGTAAAATGGGGATTTTTTAACAAAGCCTGTTTCAAAATGTAGTGAGAATTGAGATAATGCACTTAAAGTGCATAGCATGCAGGAAGTGATTAATAATGTCAAAAATTACTGTTGCTAATTTTATATAACATGAGAAAATGAAAGCTCAGTAGTTTTATTCAATAGGTTTGTTACACAACTAGTAAGATGCCAAGAAGATTAGGAACCCAATACTTTTTGGAGTCAGTCTTTTACCCAGAGGTTGATTTCCCATTTATCATGAAACTCATACTGAGTTTCAGAGTCCCTCATTTGCATGGACCCCTTCCAAGACTCTAAGATGGACCCAGAAAGGCAATATGTTCACAGAGCCGAAATTTTTATAACATTTGCAAAAGTTAGATAATTTAATCACAATTGGTATAGAAAACTGTTTCTTTCCAGTTCTATTCTGTCATGCTTTTTCTCTTTTTGTTGGCATCGAAGTGGCTACCGGCATTTACAGCTAAAAGAAAATTGAGTTGGGGATAATTTCAGCTTGGATTTTGTGGGATGTTTTTACATGGTTTGTAATCACTTCTGTATATAGTTACATTATTACTACCAGGCTCAATGTATAATTGACTTCAATAAATAATCCTACTGACTATTTTTCCAGTCTTCATGGTAACATGACACGATGGTATCTAGACCAGAGCTTATATTTTATGAAGGTGCACCTGAGTACCCAGCACCAAGCACTGAAGGCATATGCATAGTGGAAGTGAAATTAGTTATGAATTATACAGCACCAGAAGCTAGTCTGTGGCAAAACCTTACACACAGCAGAAAAGTAAAATTATAAACAGAGGCTTCTGTTCTCACCAACATTTAGGCAAAACAGAAGTTGTCTCTTGTCAGGAACATACTCAAACATACAGTGTATGCAATCATAAATGTTCCATAGTTTTTTCCCACTTTTCTCCCTTTTTTGATGGAATTGCACAAAACAGAATTTATCAGAATTCCTCAATTTGTAAATCACAAAAATGTAGCAGTTCTAAAAACCAGTGAGTACAAACTGTTTGTAAATCACACATTTATATATCCCTCCCCCAAATATTATAGAATATCTGACTAGACCTATAACAAATTGAGAAATTGAATTAGTAACTAAACGTCTTTCTTCAAAGTAAAGTCCAAGTTCAGAAGACTTCACTGGTGAATTTTCTCAAATGTTTAAGTAAGAAACAATACCAATCCTATTTTTCAAATTCCTTTGGAAAATAGAGAAGGAAGGAACACTTATTAACTCATTCTATGAGGTCAGTATTACCCTGATGTCAAAGCCAGACAAAAACACTCCGTGAAATGAAAATTACAGGTCAATGTCCCTCATGAAAAAGGATGCAAAAATCTTCAACAAGGGCTTCCCTGGTGGCGCAGTGGTTGAGAGTCCGCCTGCCGATGCAGGGGACACGGGTTCGTGCCGCGGTCTGGGAAGATCCCACATGCCATGGAGCGGCTGCCTCCGTGAGCCATGGCCGCTGAGCCTGCGCGTCCGGAGCCTGTGCTCCACAACGGGAGAGGCCACAACAGTGAGAGGCCCGCGTAACGCAAAAAAAAAAAAAAAAAAAATCTTCAACAAAATATTAGTAAATAAAATCCAACAACATATGAAAAAGGATTACGCATTTTTACCAAGGAATGCAAGGTTGGTTTAACATCTGGAAATTGATCAATATAACATATAATATTACCAGGATAAAAGACAAACCTACGTGATCATCTCAACAGATGCAGCAAAACATTTGACAAGATCCAACACCTATTCATGATAAAAGCTCTCAACAAATGAGGACTAGAAGGGATTTTTTGCAACCTGTTAATGGAATTAAAAACAGAACAGAATGGCATATATCCAGAGAAAACTCGAAAAGGTACATACACCCCAATGTTCATAGTGGCACTATTTATAATAGCCAAGTCATGGAAGCAACCTAAGTGTCCATTGACAGATGAATGGATAAAGAAGATGTGGTGTATACATATAATGGAATATTACTCAGCCATAAAAAGAATGAAATAATGCCATTTGCAGTAAAATGGGTGGACCTGGCGATTATCATATTAAGTGAATGTCAGGCAGAGAAAGACAATTACCATATGCTATCACTTATATGTGGAATCTAAAAAAAATGACACAAATAAACTTATTTACAAAACAGAAATAGACTCACAGACATAGAAAACAAACATGGTTAACAAAGGGGAAAGAAGGAAGAAGGATAAATTTGGAATTCAAGATTAACAGATACAGACTACTATGTATAAAATAGATAAACAACAAGGACCTAGAATATAGCACAGGTAACTATATTCAACTATATTCAATATCTTTTAATAACCTATATTGGAAAAGAATCTGAAAAATTATATATATATAATTATATATATGTATATATATATATTAATGAATCACTTTGTTGTATAGGTGTAACATTGTAAATCAAGCATAAAAAAAAAAGAGCAAGAGAACTTGTCACTAACATCATAGTGGTAAAAGATTGAGTGCTTTCTCCCTAAGAAAAGGAATAAGTAAGAATGTTCACTCTCAAAACTTCTGTCAAACATTGTACTGGAGCTTCTAGTCAGTGCAATAATGTAGGAGTAAAAAATTAAGGGCATACAAACTGGAAAAAAAGAAAGTAAAATTGTCTTTATTGACAGACAATACGATCCTATATGTGGAAAATCATACATATATTTTTTTAAAAACCTACTATAACTAATAAGCAAGTTTAGCAAGGTTGCAAGAAACAAGATCAATAAATTTAAAAAATCAACTGTATAAAGTACAAGCAATGCACAATCAGAAAATAAAATTAAGAAAACAATTCCAATCACAATAGTTTCAAAAACAATAAGACAATAAAGAATAAATATAACAAAACAAGGGCAAACGGGCCTGAGAGAACTTTCTGGGTTGATGGAAATTTTTAGAAACATGTACAACTATATATATTTACTAAAAATCACCAAACTGTGAACTCGCAATGATAAATTTTATGGTATGTTAACTATGCCTCAATAACACTGATTAAAAATGTATAGACAGAAAAAAGTATCTCTCTATTCTCATAAGAAATAGAAATATCTTTCTTTTCTCATAAAAATTATAAAATTGTCACATGATGAGGCAAAGATTATGCAGCAAAAATGCAGGGGAAAGTGTTTTAGAGGTTTGTTAGTCAATGAATAAATGAATAGATTTTTTGTCTGAACTTTGTAGTACTTTTTAGCATTAAAAGTGTTTTTCGCTAAATAAGTGTTTGTCTTATTTTTTTAATTTATAATGCTATTCTTTTTTTAAAATAAATTTCTTTATTTATTTTTGGCTGCGTTGGGTCTTTGTTGCTGCACGCGGGCTTTCTCTAGCTCTGGCGAGCGGGGGTTACTCTTCGTTGCGGTGTGCGGGCTTCTCATTGCAGTGGCTTCTCTTATTGCAGAGCACGGGCTCTAGGTTTGCAGGCTTCAGTAGTTGTGGCTCGCAGGCTCAGTAGCTCTGTGGCAAGTGGGATCCTCCCAGACCAGGGATCGAACCCATGTCCCCTGCATCGGCAGGCGGACTCTCAACCACAGTGCCACCAGGGAAGTCTCTGTATTGCTTTTCTTAAAGGGGGCCCTAAAATTGTGTAAGTTTAAGTTTTAAAAAATCCACTTCTGCTCCTATTCCTGTTCCCTAGTCCCTTTCTCTACAGGGAACCACTTTTACTGGTTTATCATATAGGCATAGCTCAGAGGTAGTGTGGGTTCAGTTCCAGACCACCACAATAAAATGAATATCACAATAAAGCAAGTCACATAAAAAATTTTGTTTCCTGGTACATACAAAAGTTATGCTTACACTGTACTGTAATCTATTGTGTGCAGTAGCATTGCATCTAAAAAATGTATATACCTTAATTGAAAAATATTTTATTGCTGAAAAGTACTAACCATCATCTGAGCCTTCAGCAAGTTATAAGCTTTTTGCTGGTGGAGGCTCTTGCCTTGATGTTGATGGTTGCTGACTGATCAGGGGGCTGGTTGCTGAAGGTTGGAGAGGCTGTGGAAATTTCTAAAATAAAACAACAGTGAAGCTTGCCGCATTGATTGACTCTTCCTTTCTTAAGTGATTTCTCTGTAGCATGCAATGTTGTTTGATAGCATTTTACTACAGTAGAACTTCTTTCAAGATTGGAGACAATCCTCTCAAACCCTACCGCTGCTTTGTCAACCAAGTTTATATAATGTTCTGAATTCTTTGCTGTCATTTCAGTAATCTTCACAGCATCTTCACTAGTTTCCATTTCAAGAAACCACTTTCTTTGCTCATCCGTAAGAAGCAACTCCCCATCCATTAAAGTTTTATCATGTGATTGCAGCAATGCAGTCACATCTTCAGGCCCCACTTCTGGTTCTCTTGCTATTTCCATCTCATCTGCAGTTACTTCCTCCACTGAAACCTTGATCCCCTTAAAATCACCCATGAGGGTTGGAACCAACTTCTTCCAAGCTCCTGTTAATGTTGGTATTTTGACCTCTTCCCATGAATCATGAATGTTCTTAATAGCATCTAGAATGGTGAATCCTTTCCAGAAGGTTTTCAGTTTATTTCGCCCAGATCCATCAGAAGAATCAGTATATATGACAGCTATAGCCTCATGAAATGTATTTCTTAAATAATAGGACTTGAAAGTCAAACTTAATTCTTAATCCATGGGCTGCAGAATGGATGTCGTGTTAGCAGGGATGAAAACAACACTAATCTCATATATCTCCATCAGAGCTCTTGGGTGACCAGGTGCCTTGTCAATAAGCAGTAATATCTTGAAAGAAATCTTTTTTTTTCTGAGCAGTAGGTTTCAACAGTGGGCTTAAAATATTCAGTAAACCATGCTGTAAACAGATGTGCTGTCATCCAGGCTTTGATGTTCCATTAACAGAGCAAAGGCAGAGTAGATTTAGCATAATTCTGAAGGGCCCTAGGATTTTCAGAATGATAAATGAACATTGGCTTCAACTTCAAGTTACCAGCTGCATTAGCCCCTAACAAGAGACTCAGCCTGTCCTCTCAAGGAGACATTGACTTCTCCTCTCTAGCTATGAAAGTTCTTCCAATATAAAGCTGTTTCATCTGCACTGAAAATCTGTCATTTAGTGTAGCCACCATCATTAATTATCTGAGCTAGATCTTCTGGATAACTTGCTGCAGCTTCTATATCAGCACTTGCTGCTTCACCTTGCAGTTTTTTGTTTTGTTTTGTTTTGTTTTTGCAGTACGTGGGCCTCTCACTGTTGTGGCCTCTCCCGTTGCGAAGCACAGGCTCCGGACACGCAGGCTCACGGGCCATGGCTCACGGGCCTAGGCGCTCTGCGGCATGTGGGATCTTCCCAGACCGGGGCATGAACCCGTGTCGCCTGCATCGGCAGGCGGACTCTCAACCACTGCGCCACCGGGGAAACCCCACCTTGCAGTTTTATGTTATGGAGATGACTTCTTTCCTTAAACCTCATAAGCCAACCTCTGCTAGCTTCAAACTTTTCTTCTGCAACTTCCTCACCTCTCTCAGCCTCCATAGAATTGAAGAGAGTTAGGGCTTTGCTCCAGATAAAGCTTTGGTTTAAGGGAATGTTGTGGCTGGTTTGATCTATACCGACCGCTAAAGCTTTCTTCATATCAGCAGTAAGGCTGCTTTGCTTTCTTATCACTTGTGTGTGCACTGGAGTAGCACTTTTAATTTCCTTCAAGAACTTTTCCTTTGCATCTAAAACTTGGCTAATTGTTCAGCAGAAGAGGGGGAGCTTTTGGCCTGTCTCAGTTTTTGACATGCCTTCCTCACAAAGCTGAATCATTTCTAGCTTTTGATTTAAAGTGAAAGACATGTGATTCTTCCTTTCACTTGAACACTTAAGACACCACTGTAGGGTTGTCAGCTGGCCTAATTTCAATATTGCTGTGTCTCAGGAAATAGGGAGGCCTGAGCAGAGGGAAGGAGATGGGGAATGGCTGGTGGGTAGAGCACTCAGAACACACACAACATTCACCAGTTAAGTTTATTGTCTTATATGGGCATGATTCATGGTGCCTCAAAACAATTACAATAGTAACATCAAAAATCACTGATCACAGATCACCATAATAAGTATAATGACAATGAGAAGGGTTGAATATTGTGAAAATTACCAAAATGTGATGCAGAGACACAAGGTGAACAAATGCTGTTGGAAAAATGGTACAGATAGAGTTGCTCAATGAACGGTTGCCACAAACTTAATTTGGAAAAAACATAATATCTGTGAAGCACAATAAAGCAGTGTGCACTAAAATGAGGTATGATGGTGTAGCCTTCTGGAGATCATCTAATTACTAAATAACAACATAATCTAATTTAATAATAATAACATAATAGACATTTTAGCATGACTAAGGGCCAGGCTGTGCTCTAAGGACTTTCCGTTTATTAAACCACTTAATCCTTACAGCGATTTTATGAGGCAGGTGCTATTCTTATCCCATTTTACAGATGAGGGTGCTGAGGCAACAGAAAGTATAGTAAATTTCCCATGGTGAGTTTTAAACCCGGACCATCTAGCTGCAGTTTTTACTTCTAATTACCACTGAAAATTGTCTCTCAATACATAATAATTGTGGTTTTTTTGGAGGGGGGTTGCTGGTGAGAGGGCAGTGGGAATGGTCTAAAGCATAGGTACAAAGAGCTGGGTTTTACACATGCTGTACACACTTTTCTCTATTGCTCTTTTATGTCTCAACAATATGTCTTGAAGACAAGACTGGTTACATAATTTTCTGGGCCCAGCACAAAATGGAAATGTGAGGCTCCTTCTTCAAAAATTATTAAGAATTTCAAGAAAGTGACAGCAGAGTATTAAATCAAGCATAGGGTTCCTTTAAACCCATGCCCATGAAGTCAGCCCTACATGAACTCAGTACTTTTGCCTCTAGTTCTTGTCTTGATTATAGCTGCTTTCCACTGACTGATCATCAGCTGGTCATAGAACTAAGAGGTGCCACCTCTGTGCCACAACCTAGGGACATGTCAACTGTTCTGTTGTGACTGTCAACTTATGAAGGGAGAGGCATCAAGCGTGCCCATGCAACTCCTGCTATTGACTAAACGGGAAAACGAGAGTCTGGCTGCAGAAATATATGGATAGAGATCTAGAGATTAGAAATCTGTAGTCTGGAGTTACCTTGCCTCTTATCTTTTGCTTTGTTTTTAGCAAGGTAATTTGGGTCACTAATATTGATGAGGTTAACAGAGCTAGCACTAAATTCTTCCCCTCTGGCTCTTTCTGCCTACATCCGAACCAAAATTTTTCCCAGCCTGTACTTGTGGGTAAAACTTATCAAACCATTTTACCCAAATGGCACTGAAAAATTGGATTGCTAGACTTTTTGCAGCATTTCATATCATTCGGATTTTTCCTTTCCTTGGTAGGGAAAAACAAGAATCACCCAAAGAGCTTCGGCTCATCTGACTGCCACTGATAAGATCAGGAAAGTTCGCTGAGTGAAGACCCTCCAGACACGTTTCTGACCTGTTGATGGAAGGTTTATTTTGGTCTCATTTCCTCTGCCTTTCCCAGCTGATACCTATGGTGACCTAAGGAATTAGAGGCACTGACCAGACAAAGAACATCCAATTCAGAGTCACCCAAAAAGGTACAGGCAAGAGAAAAAAAGCCGAGAGGAAAATTTCCAGAACATTTCCATTTAGAAGCACGATGAAACTTGTTGACTAAGGTAGCCACGTTATCTAGGGCATGCATTTGACAATCTGGCACAGGTGACGAAACTGACAAACACACACAAGAAACTAGCACAACATTATCTGTAAATTGGTTGTGATTGAATACTTCATGTCATCAAGGGAATAGAGGCAATGAAAGAAAAGCCTTATTTCTCTGCAAAGAAAGGAATTTCTGTCAGAAAGAAACTAGGAAATAAAAGAGAAAAATGTCTTATGAGAGATCACTATGCATTCTATAAAGTACACGTTGTAAAATGAAAAGGGAAAAGCAGCTTGATTCTGAAACCCTATTCAGTGTAATTTTGTGTAAACTGTTCTCTAAAGAGAGAGACTGAACCCTAATCAACCGGCATCTTCTTCCAGATGGCTCTAAGTGTGGCTTCATCTGTTTTTTAAGAGAGGGTGGGTATGATTCCTTACTATAAGGAAAGGCACATATTGAGACTCGATCAAAGGATTTTTCCAATACATATTTATAACTTAGCACTCTCAGAATGGTTTGTAAGGGTTTTCCCTTTCCCTATCTCTGCCTGGCATTTGTTGGCTCATCACTGCCCGGATGATGACATGCTTCAGTTGAATTCTGATTCTTAAGTGGCTGCTAAGTCCATGATGTTTTTTTTCCCAGGACCCTTAATCAATACTTGTTGAATGAATGAAATAAAGAGACTGCATCCCCATATCCAATGGCATACCAGTTGACAAAGTAGTAACTGCAGGAGAAAGACCAGGTTGGCATCTTCAACTGAAGGCAAGGAGCCTGAGTTACATCCTTTCCTACACAGAACAGAATGATGTGAACATGGCTGCAGGATTTTGACCCTATGGCACTTCCAGCTTCATGCGTTTTTTTTTATAAACACAGTAACAGAGCTTTACCTAAAACGATGCCACTGTGCCAACAATGAAGTCGAAATTGCTGAAGAGATTCTGAGAGAAAGAATTCTTGAGAAAAGATTCTTAGTCATTGCACTTATTCATTCATTTGTTTGTTTATTCATCCAAGTAACTACTATGTCTCAGCTATTGTGCTAAGTTCCTGAGGATATGCAGGTAAATAAAGTAAATATCCTGCTTACCCTCAAGTTGACAATCTAGTAGGATATTTCAGTTACAATAGTTTGATGAGGGTTATGATGCCACAGCATGTTATGGGAGCAAAGTTTGAAGGATACTTAATCAGACTTGGAGAGTTGTAAAGTATTTCCAGAGAAGAGACACAAAAGCATAGACCTGAAAAATGCGTATGACTTAGCCAGGCAAAAGTGGGGAAGGATCTTTCAGTAGAAGGGAACAGCATTTGCAAAAGGTCAAAGGCAAGTCCGGGGAGTGGCATGCTGGGAGCTAAAGGAAGTTCATGACAGTTGGCGGTTGAGCTGGGGCGGAGGACGAGAGAGGGGAGGATTGGATTGGAAGGATGGAGAGGACAGCAAGAAAGCATACTGAGCACTGGTTTGTGAAGGAAAAATAATCTCATTCTTTCACGTGTGGATTTTAGATGTGATTTGAGGGTGTATATATGTAGATGTTTAAAACATACCAAGAGAAATTCTCAAATTCCCTGCAATCTACCAACATTAAGAAATGAAGGTTAGCACAGGGAACTATACTTAATGTCTTGTAATCACCTATAATGGAAAAGAATCTGAGAAAGAATATATATATGCATACATATATATATCAATATATAACTGAATCACTTTGCTGTACACTTGAAACTAACACAGCATTGTAACTTTAACTATACTTCATTAAAAATTAAACTATTAACTATACTTCATTAAATATTAAAAATAGAATAAAATGAAGAAATGAAGGTGAGCTAAATTTGTAATATATATAAATGTCAAATCACTATGCTATACACCAGAGACTAATATAATATTGTACATCAACTATACATCAGTAAAAAGAAAAAGAATTTATGATGCTGCTGGGGAGGGAGGGGAAATAAATGAAGACAATCTAAAGAAATTGGGAATCAAAATCATCTCTTTTGAATTCTAGAAATATTGAGATGAGGGAAATTCTGTCACAGATGAAAATTACAGTGTGTGCTTCCTGCTGCAATAGCAGCAGGTAGAACTTAGAAAGTTGGAGAAAGATTGACCTCAAAGCTTCCTATCTTTCAGTAGAAGTTTGAAAAATCTGAATTGCATCTGGTTTTATAAGATAATTACAGAGAATCATTTTCTCCTCAAAGTCAATAGATTTGACTAGTACATAATCTAAAGACCCTTCTAGGACTTTTGGAAAGTTCTTAGAAGACATTTGCAATTTTGGTGATGTAGAAATAAAGGCAGTGCCTATTTTAAAGTCATGGATACTTAAACGAATATGCTGAAACTAACATTAAATGCCAGGCTACTCATCATCATGCAGAAACATTGATGATATTTAATATTTTCTTCTTAGTATAATTTTGGTAGGATGATCATAGGCTTTTTGACAAGTTCCTTTCTGGACCCCAGTCAGGTAGACTCCAATTCCAGTCTTAATCAGAGTTGGGATTTGTTGATCTCCAGAATATGAGAGCTACACAGCCAATTATAACTAAACAAACAAGCTAATTACATTAATAACTTGGAAAACCACTAATCTAGACAGTGGTTCCCAATCTCTGATCAGAAGACTCCTGGAGTTACTGTAAAAACATTTCAAATCCATGTGTTCCCCAAGAAATGTCTCTACAGTATACACCTAATCTTATGCAAAAATTCATGCCATCTCTAACAATATATTCCAATATTATTATGTTTTAATAAACAGAAAGCATTTAAAGGTTACTAAATTTACGACAGTCTTTTGTCATATGTTCTCAAGCAACATATTCTAAAAGTACAACTATGAGATGACTTAAAATGTTTTTACCTTAAGAAAAAATCCTCAGTCTGCAGAACAGAAGGCCTTTTGAGTTTTTTCTGCAAGTGAGTTATTTTTTTGTCGTTCTAATTCACAGGTCACTCATAAGCATATTATATACAACATTGCAAATTAATAGTTAAGGATATAATTAAGCCCAGCAGAATTTTAGCGGGTCTGAGTAATGTGTCTATGTGCCGTCCTCCACCTACAGAGTCCCACAGAAGCCTTAGGGCTGTTCAAAAAAGGAGAACATATTACTTTATCTGCTAAGAAGTGCAAAACTATATCTTAATCTCTATGGCAGCAACTTTCCTTAGTCTAATTTATCAGGTAATGTTATCACTTTTTCACTGCATGGTGCTTTCATGCTGTTTTTAAAGATGGAATTATTCATGTGACTCATTGCAAGCTATCTCAAATCTTTTTGGAAGTAGGTGAGGCATGAATAATAACAAACTAACTTGTAACATTGTACTAGAAATAGATTGCATTATAAAGCCAGAGTTCTTAAAAGCTTCGCTTTCTTCTGAATAATGTGTCCCACTGGGCTGAAATCTTTGTCAGGTTGAGGAACTCTTCCATGCCAGGCAAATAAAGTTAGCTCAACACTTGTTGACCATTTCATATGTGCTGCTTGGTCCTAGGAAACAAAGACAAATTAGAATCACGTGTCATATTCTTACTCTATATTCACCCAGCACATTGTGGAGGTGGACAGGAGGCGTCTTTGGTGGCTACGTCACAATCTGGCTTTTGTCTGAAGTGCTATAGAAGCAGAGAAAAGAGAGCAGTTCTTACGGCACTTGAGGAAGTAGAGAGTGAACCAAGAAAGTTTTGCTTCATCAAAGAGACATTTGAGATGTCTAGGAGGATGAGGTGAATTTTACCCCGCAGAGAAGAGCGATAGGTCACTCCAGGGAAAGGGATCAGGATACACAGAGGCACACTCCCAGTTTTCCTTCTACCCCCTCTGTTTTATTAGTTCTTCCTCCCTGACCCATTCCTAAATAATGGGGGTTACTCAGAACTCTAGCCTGGGCCACTTATCATCTCACACTACACACAAATCTTAAGCAATTTCATCCACGCCCAGGGATGGCTTGATTCCCATCTTTACGTTGATGACAACTAAATATGTATCTCCAGCCCAGATCTGTCTGCTTAACTCCAGACGAATATAAGCAAAGCCTTCGCAGCATCTCTTCTTTGGCAGCTCACAGATCTCTCAGACTCAACACGTTCGGGACTGAATTTGTCTCCTCATACCCATCCTGCTGCAGTCTTCCCGTTTCAGTTACTGGCATTACGATCCCTCAGGCACTCACACCAAAAACCTGGGTGCCATCCATGACTTCTCCCTTTTTCTCACCCACAGGCTCCATCCAATACGTTGCCAAGTTCCGTCAAGACAGTCTCTGAAGTAGCTCATGAATGTATTTCCTTGCTCTGTCCCTATTGCTTCTACCTTACTCTTATGTCGCGAATTATGTCCTTAATCTCTATGTCCTAAATTACTGAGTAGGAACTAGCCAGCAGAAGGGGAGGTGGAGCGGGTAGCATGCATTTGGGGTACAGTGGAAATGGTACAGGCAGGAACAGAGGCTCATGGCTAAGGAATGGTACCAAGTTGGACTTGATGTTTTTTGTTGTCGGCAGTTACGGTGGGTCAAGCTCTCCAAAAACTCCAAAGTAAGAACAGCACACGGTACTCCTCTGCTGTGGGGTTTATCAGCAGTGCTCTTAGCAAGTTCATTTGTCTGAGGTTAAAATGATGCTCTGAGGTCACAAGACCAAGAATGTTGCTGGAGGCTCCCAACAGGTAGGAGGTGAAGTCCTCTCCTGGTTTTGAACTCCAGGAGGGGACCTTATGACAAATATGTGAGGCTCCTGTCTCAAGGACTCAACCAAAACTGTATTAAGTTAATGACTGAATGAACAAACCATATTTGCTCACTTGAGAACTGTTGCTTTCTAGTTTTGGTCCATTTATCTTCGTGTTGAATGAATTTGTAAAAGTGTATCTTATAATAAAAAGGGTAACCCTATTTTTGTCACATTTGCTGCAAAAAATTTTTTCCTAGATTTTTGTATGTGTGTATTTGTGTCAGCAAACTTGTCTACACGTTCTTTTTCTTTCACTTCCAGATACAGGACTCCTTGCTGCTTTGGTATATGCCCTGAGTCCTTGGAAGTCCCTAAATGGACCAGGGGCAAGAGAGAGCCTGCCCAGAAGGGCACTCCGGATCAGAGGAAGACATGTTTCAAGACGAAATACTGTAACTTAGGCAGGGATTTTCACTTGAATGTGAAACAATTCCACATTTTAAAACATATTTTTTCAAACACAACATGCACTCAGTTAACTGAATGTTTGGAATCAGTTTTTAGTATAACTCATTTCACTTGAGTATGTCTATTTTCAGAATGGCCATTGTGCCAAGGACAAGTTGATCAAGTGACTTCCCCTAAGTGTTTTGGCAATCCACCCTGATGACACACTGCCAGTTATCAAAAGCACAATCAAGTTCAGGAGAGCCGAAGCTGAAGCAGCACACAGGGCCGACACCACTGGACTTTGAAAATGGACCCCAGTGTGCTAAACGAACCCTGTCTAATATCTGTCTGGATTCTCTCACTCAGTTAAAATAGGTATTTTTTATTATCATTAATCACAGTAAAGAATTTAAATGGTACAGAAGGTGGAAAAGAAAACTAATTTCCTACTCTAGTTCCCCAACACTCCCCATTACAATCTACATATTGTTCTGCTCCTTGTTTTTTTACTTAATAATATATGCTTTATGTATTTATGACATATAACAATAAGGTTATGTAGCTAATTTTTATATCGCTAAATACTACAACATATTGGTAAGCCTCTAGCAAATATAAGAAGAGAGCACAAAAGCAAGGGAATATATCAGCGAAGGAACTCTAAATAGAAAGAAAATGTAAAGAATTTAAATTTTGTGGCACTCAGCTCCATAAAACTAGATCAAGTTGAAAGAAGAAATAAATGGATGATTTCCCAAGAAACTTGTAGATAATTTGTAAGGCTGCCATGGGACCATGGACTCAGACATCATTTTAAGTACAGGGTACATTAAGCCCACGCAGGTCCAGCTGACCTACTTAACAGAGTCACCCACGCTTACCTAATGTGATATTACACCTCCAATAAACTCATTGTGCTGTGTCTAATAAGCGCCTAGCACTCAATATAGTCTTGTGGAATGAAGGAATCCACCATGCAGAGTGAACCAGTAAGCAGCCTCAAAAACTTACTCCCTAAAACACTCTCCTCTATGGGGACGTCGCCCACACCTCCCGTGACAGCCACCATCTTCAAGTTAGATGCTAAAACTTTAATTTAGCCCTCCTGTCATTAGGATTAGAGACAGGTTCTGATTTAGTGGGAGCTTAGTTAGGATTAAGCTAACTAAGGATTTCGCAGGATTTACTTGACTATCCTTATGCTCTCCTGCCCAAATTGACGGCAGGTAATTAAATCTATCCTGGTTACATCAGAACTCCATGGGTTGTAAATTTTCTCCTATCAATAAAGATTGATATTAACATCCCTTTGGAAGTGGGGGCATCGTATAAGGACAGTGAAGCCCTTTGACTTTGATTTGGGATCAGGTAATTAAATGGATCCCCTCCTCATGCAGATATCTAAGTCAGAAGTATTTATTTTTGCATTGAACTTTAGTTTTGATATAGTCCTAATGTATTTCACATGACAGAGTAAATATTGTTTTTATTGCCATAAGATACTTAAGATGACGATTAACTGAGTGTGAGGCTTTTTTCACTGGGAAGGAGAGGGGGATCACATAGTACCTAGCAAAAGGACCCTCAGTTTATTGGGGGTGTGAATAAACAAGAATGAAGGTAGAAACTGGATTTCACTGGCTGAGAAAGCGTTTCATCAGATAAGGCAGGAAAAAATGGGATGATTACTCTGGTCAGAGCTCCACATCAGTAAAAACAAAAGAGAAAAAACATCTTCATCTCACTATTTCAAGGAGAGAAGTAGCCCTCTCTGAGTTTTATTATGTGGTTTAATTGATAGAGAGAACTGGAAATCAAGACATCTTGGTTCTGTTCCCATAATTTGAATGCTTTCGTGCTGCTCTTTCTGACTTGATCAAAATATCCTCCATGTGCAGGGGCTTAAGAGCACAGCTCTGCAACCACCATTAGAGAACAAGCAATTCAAATAAGTCATTACACTTTAAGTACTTCTCAATTCAGAAATAAAGGAACTAAATGCGGGCAGGAGATTGAAAAGTCCATAATGATATCAGCTTAAATGTGGCTTCCGGAGTTATGTTGTAAAAAATCTGCAGTGTTCTCTTATTCAACAGCTACTTGGAAAATTGGGACCCACAGCACATAAGAAAATGTTGCTTATCATTGCCCAAGACTTGCTCCAGGGGCAGCTCATTTTACCCCATTTCCTTGTCTCTTGCCCTTGCCACCATTTTTTAAGTACCTGAGAGAGGGAGGGTTCTCCAGTATCAGATCATCGCACGTCTCCAACTACAACCTTGACCTCTAATGTCTTCAGGTCACTTAGATCTGCAATAACTAGAGAAGTGGTCCTCAGCTCTGGCTATATATTAAGATCCCTTGAGGCAGTTTAAAAAATTACTGTTGCTCAGATCCTAATCCAGACCTGTTAAATCAGAATCTCTGGGATCAGAGGCTTGTTCTTAGTATTTTTTAAATTTCCATATGGAATTCTACTGTGCAGCAGGAACAGAGATTGGGTCCTGCCAAGAGGGATCAAGAGACATCCCCAAGCTCTCGACCCCAGGCTTTGTTTCTGAGACAGCAAGTGTCCAGGAGTGTGGAACCAGCCCTGCAGGGGTATCTGGCTTCTTGGGGAAGCCTGGCTTGATGTTATGAATTTGAGGCCAGGCTGAATGTAGAGACAAGTCCTACTTTAGCTCTTCCCTTTTCCCAAGACTGGGATGGAAAGAAATAGTTACCTCCAGACTCCCCTACATCAAAATTCAAAACCAAGCAGCAGGGTGGAGGCCTAAGAAATGTCTTAGAGAAACCACAGTTTAGCGTCAGCCATTGAATTTCAGACTAGTTCTTATAGATAGGATTCTCTGTGCTTGGCAACTTTCACATCTCATTTCATTGGCACATCAACCTCTTTGAGCTGGGGTTAGTAGCCCATTTTACAGATGAGGAAACAGAGGCAATTCAGAGCGTTTCAGTAATCAATATAAAATCACCCTTCTAGGAAGTGGCCAAATCAAGATTTAAGCTCCAGTCTTTCAGATTCTGAGGCCCATTTTTCCTATGAGCCTGCACGGAGGCCCTCACCATCCTGCCACGTTGTGGGCGAGCAGTCAGCAGCAGCTGTGAGCAGCGGGCAACCTGCTTTGTGACACGTTGACATTATGACATTATGACCACCGTCTCCATTTTTGAGCACAGAGCTGGGCTTTCAGATACTCTGATGTTTTGAGCCCCAAAGTAAACCTCTCAAGACAATTTGAGAAGGCATAAAAGAAACACCTCTCACCCAACTCAGACTTAGGTTTTGCAAATTCAGCTCCCTGGGCCAATATATATGCTCTCAAATTGGTGACTCTTTTCTTCCTGAACCTGGGAAGAAAGGGAGGGATTCCAGGGAGAGAGGGGAGGGAAGCTCGTGAGATTCTCTGGCACAGAAAAACTGCTTCCCTATACTCTACTCCCTGAAAAATGAAATAAATAAGGAAAGAGAGTTCTGAAGAGTTTGTGAGGAAATTAAGAATACCTGCTGTTTCACTGTGGGTTCCAATAATTAAAGATTGATTTATGGTCACAAACTCTTAAACGGATGGAGTTAAACTTTATTCTCATCTTAATCTGAGTTACTTTAATTATTGGAGAAAGGAGGTTTTACCTGGGGCCAATAAAGGGATGCTTTCTGAATGGTGGTGGGCCTGGGTAAGATGTGCAGGACAGCCAGGACATGAAGTAACTGCAGGGAAAGATGAAAAATAATACATTTTTCTCTTTGATACATTTTTAAGACAAATAAGCATAATTCCAGATATGCAGTTGCCAGATTTGTGTTTCATACCTCGAATAGCTTTGATCATTACATGGGGGGATGTTTAAAAGTCCAGTGACAATGTCTGTTAGAATTTCATTCAATATTTATAGTACTGAATAAAATTGATTCAGTACTTATAGTACTATAATAGAATAGAATAGATCAAGATGGGGAAAAAAAACAAATCTAGCCTGCTCTTTAACCTGCCTGACCTGCTCAGTTAAGGCTTGGATTCCAACTGGTGGGCTGCAAAATTAGGAGGCTTAGCCCTTGGGCAGTCAGGTAAGGTCAGAGGTGGCCCAAACCCTTGAGTAAGTCACTTGTAGCATAGAGGATCCTCAACTATGTTTCAAATACTCTTAAGTTTGTGATACAAATATTCTTATTTTCTTGGAGTAGCATCACGTGAAAAATATTTGGAAGCCCTCTAGACAGGAACCAAGAGCTAATGTAAAATTGAAGATTTCTACTGCACATGGCCCAACCCAGAGTTAAAGTATCCAGATCTGTTAGGGCAACTTAGATCCCAGTTTCCCCACCATTCGGTTTCTGCTCCCAGCCCCAAAGTGAAGAAATCCTGCTGCTCTATTAAACCAGACATTCCCCAGGAGGAGAAATATGCATGTGTAAGTCCCAACATTTTCCCAGTATTTCTACAGGCAGGCAAGAAAGGGCGGCCATACAAAATCCATGGAATTTCTATGTTCAACACCACACCCATGGAATACTCAATATTCATGAAGTCTCTATATTTAATAGGTGAATAACAAATGTTATTGTATCTTATTTTTAAGATTTGATCTGAAAGAAAACAGAGAAAATCTGAATATTTTTGAAAGCAGAGTACATTGCAGGGGGAAATATATATATATAAACTCAAATATATATCACATATATTTGGCAATAAATATATATATTGTCAATTATATATATATATACATTTGACAATTAGGATAAGTACAAATATTTGAGATTTTCAAATATTTGAAGAAATAAAATGCCTTTGAATGTTCACCCTATTACATACCCTGGCAAATAAACATAAAGGCAACTATTTAAGCATAAGCATCAAGGCCTATGGTGAGTAGAAAGCATGACATTCTAGGATTACAATGATAATTCTACTTTTACAAAATTGAACCATATGGCATTGTTAGCTCTAAGTGCCTTTCCTTTGGAGGTTATATAAAAGACTGACGGTATATTGAATGACCTTTAATTATTCAGTTTCCTTCTAAGGATACTGATCTGTATTCTAGATCCAACTGTGGATCAGAGACGAAGTAAGAGAAACTCAAAGAGAAGAGTGGCGGAGGAACAAATAGTTGAAACACACAAGCACCTGATCTGTTTCCTTCGGACAATTCCTTGCAGTCTTTAAGGCATATATATATTCATCTTCCCTCCCATCTCTTTCAAAATTAGCAAGTCTAATAAAAACACCAGATGTCAATGGCAAATTTGAATTTTAAATTTCGAAGGGCTCTGAATGCTGCCGCTAAGAAGCAGGTAGCAACTGGAGAGCAGAGTATCATTTTCCGAAAACATAACCCACCTCCTGCACACAAACTTTGGGCTTTGCAACAGGAGGTTAGCGACATGGCAGCCTGGGAGCTGCGTCTGCGACTGCTTTCTACACAAGGTGGATGTGAGGGTAGCTCAGCGTTTCTGAAACCCAGCATCCTGGCACGGTGAGCACTGCCCTGGGGCCTCACGTAGGTGTCAAGAAGGGTTCTCTGTTCTCTCCAGAAAGTATGAGCTCTAGGCTCGACCAAGTACAAAGAACATCTTGATTTAACAAGGAGCTGCTAAGGCAGACTGTCATATTCAACATCGAGAACCACAGCCTGATCAGCCAGCATGAACCCCCCTGGTCCCACCAGAGGTCTGTTGTGAAGCTGGCCGAACATGCTTGCATAATCCCAACTTCACACACTGGCATTTACACCAGAGGGGATTCTACCCCATCCTCCTCAAAACAAAAAAAAGCATTCTTAAATGTGGGAGGTATTGCCAGAGATGATGTTTCTAAGACCAGGGACAGATGGTAAAGAAAGGCAAGTTTGGAATTTATGGAGTGGCTGTACGAGAACAATGTTTTCAAGTTCAACCTAAGGTCAATAGAGTTTGCTAGATATGAGAAACATGGAAATAAATGTTCTTTCTCTTTTCCAAGTGATTTGAGGAAAATATTCGCTCTGAGAAAGCACTTCCTTATGCTTCTCGAGATGAAAAGAAGGTTTCTATTTATGTAGTGTCCAAATGTCCTGGTGAGAAGCAAAACTTATTTGTCAAAGACACTGAACTTACCCACCCAAATTGACTCATCCACAGTCTCAGATGTACTATGCACTCCAGAATCTTTAAAAAGGAAAATCACGTATTTTGTTGCTGTTTCTTCTCAGATGGTACTTATTCTGACTTTTTTTTCCTACTTCACTATGTTCTTTTTAAAAGCTTTTTGGTTTACTACTAATTTCCCCTTTTTCAGGCTCAGTTGTACAATATGGTGTGTGTGTTGGCTTGTAATTTTGGAGCTGAATTTATGGGCCTGCCATAGTTCAAAAGATATTCTATTTTTGTTTGTTTTATTTTTGCCTGGGCTTGATATGCTTTATGAGGTTCTCTCCTATAGTATGGGCATTCATAGCTGGCATAACCAAAATTCTATCTCTTATTTAATATTTCTTCAAAGTTTCAAACTGAAGTCTTTTCTTTTGTGTGATGCTGGAGCTTGTTGTGTTGTGTTTTGTTGTTTTTTTTTTAATATCTGGAAACATTCCCTTCCACATCAGAAACTTAAGTTTGCAAGAAATCCCTTTGAGAGTCTTTAAATGTGTATCTCAAGGGCAGAGAGGAGAGACAGCCAGCATTGGACCTCCTGTCCACTGAGTCTCAGAGTCCCTGTGTACAGCTGTAGGGGACAGGATGAGGTTGGCCTGGGGAGACAGAGGGTCTGGTTCTCTCCCTCTGCTGCACTTACCTGCCTGATTTCCTCGTTTTGCTCAAGTGAGGTGCTGTCTCATTGCTCCCATTAGTAAACAGACAGTTCTTTCTATGCTTCTCACTTTCACAGTAAAAACTGAGCCAGGCTGCTCGTACTGGGATATCTTGTACAGGCTGACTTGATGCGCCAAAGAAAATTTGAAAACAGGACAAAACCTTCAAGAGGTTTGGGGAAACACAGGACAGCTCAGAATGATGGGTGCCTGCATCAGCCCACGGAATAAACATCCTGACAAACCACTCCACCCAAAGGAAGCTATAAAAATCTTAATGGTTCCTCAGGAGACCTTAGATCTAGCCTGGCTCTGCCTCTAACTAGCTATACGACTCTGCACAAGTGGCTTCTCCAGGACTGGTTTTCAGATAAGCCAGAGACGAAAGGAACAAGGAATCTTCAAGCCCAACTTTTACTCTCTAGTGTGTAAAAGGAAGGTTGGAGTAGTCAAGTGACCTGCCGGGTTCATGGTTAGTCAGACACAGGTCTCCTGACTATCGATTAAAAAAAAATTTTATTTTCATTGCATCATACAGGTTCTCTCACCTGTACAACTTGAGTGTGTGTGGGGTAGGGGGTGGGTGACAATTGCTAATGTTTCTGGAAGTTTTCATGCTCCAAAAGTCCATGACTGCAGGAAGCTGGGTTCAGGGCATGTAGGAAACAGGTTCAGGGCAATGATTTCTCAGTCCTCTGTCTTTTCTTCCTTTGTCTCTGCCTTCCCCCAACCTCATCTCTCCACACCACATCACTAATTTCTTTTCTCTCCCTATGTCCCTTCCGTTCAGGATTCAGAATTTGGAATCAGGAGTTAGAGTGTATTTTGCACAGTTTTATTTCTTTTGGAGGAAAAGTACCAGAAATAACAAATTGGTAAATAAAAATTATGCCTCTTCAAAGAGAAAGTATTTCCAACAATGTTTTTAGAGAGATGGAATTGGAGGGAAAAAAAAGATTTTGTTTTATATTTTGGGTTTCAGAGTCTTAACCGTTTTTATAAAAGGGCACCAGAGGATGCCAGCTTCTGGAAAAATGCAGCATTCTGATTCAAGTGTTGTCTGAGAAAAAGATAAAGCAGGGAGTACTCATTGTACTAATGGGAAAAAGATGAATGACACCTAAATGGGTTTTCTTTGCATCACAGACCATGGTTAAGTGTTTTACATGCATTTGTCACTGCTATTAATGTAATCACATAAAACTTTCTCTTGTTCTCAAGTGCTTTTAAAGTGAGCTATTTGAGCTTTTGATTCTGCAAGATTTTCCTCCTCTTTCAAAATTAGCAAAGGTAATATGTAAGCCCTGGAACTTTTTTTTTTTTTTCCACGCAAGAGCAGAAGTAAAGAAGAGAGTACGGTAGCTCTGGGTAAATTGGGGAGTGCAGGCGTTACCTTTCAAGGGCTGTTCCCCGTAATTGTAATAAAAATATCCTCAGAGGATCGTAAAAGATATTGCAAGTCTTTTCTGTATTATATAATATTAATGTCGGGTCATCTACACAGGCCTTCTGCATGAGTATTCTCTCCCTACTGCGTTTTCCTTCTGACTCAGGAGCTCACAGCTTTCTTAAGGAGGCACCTCAAACCCCAGTGACACCCCTCCCAGCAGGGGACCATTGGGGTGGGGACAGGGCAGTCATAGGCCTTGTTGTGGTGCTGGTTTCTGAGGCCCATGAAGTTACAACTAGGGTGGGCTTTTTGCAGGATAGCGAAAAACTCTTCCCTGACCCTTCATGGCATACCTGTCCCAACACTCAGGAGTGGAAAGGGGACCTGCCTCCTTTTTTCCTTCAACCAGTAAGACCTGGATTTGACATTTGTCTTTGTCATTTCCTGTCATGGTGGCCTTGAGCAAACTATTTACTCTCTGGAAGCCTCAAGGCCTCATATAACACCCACTTTACAGGGCTCCACGAGGTGATGCATGGAAAGCACCGAGCACCTGAGATCACTTACTGATTCATGTTTGTTTTGTCCACCATTCTATCAGAGGGCCACGAAGTTACCAAAACTGCCATTGAAAGCCCTTCAGACTTCCTTACCCTGTCATAGTCCAGAAAAAGCGAGCTCATTTTTGTTCTATTTTATTAACTTAATAAATTTTTTAAAAATATAAATTAATAGAATTTATTTTTTTAAAGCAGTTTTAGACATACAGAAAAGCTGAGCAGAAAGTACAGAGAGATCTCATTTATTCTCCACTCCACCCACACTCCCCAAAGTTTCTCCTGCTATTAACAACTCGCATTACTCTGGTATATGTGTTGCAATTAATGAGCCAATATTGATATATTATTCTTCACTAAATTGCATGGTTTACATTAGGGTTCATTCTTTTTGTACATTCTATGAGTTGGGACAAATGTACGATGATAGGTATTCACCATTGCAGGATATATAGCAATAATTCCACTTTCCTAAAACTCCTCTGTGCTCTATCTTTTCATTCCTCCTTCCCTTCCTCTGAATTCCTAGCAAACTTTTACTGTCTTATAGTCTTTTCCAGAATTTCATATAGTTGGAATCATACAGTATGTAGCCTTTTCAGATTGGCTTCTTACACTAAGTAATATGCACTTAAGTTTCCTCCACGTCTTTTCGTGGCTTGATAGCTCATTTCTTTTTATTGCTGAATAATTTTCCATTGTGTGGCAATACCACAGACTGTTTATAGGGTCCCCTATTGAAGGACATCTTAGTTGCTTCCAAATTTTGGTAGTTCAGTTCCAAATGAACTGACCGGCTATCAACATTTGTGTGTGGGTTTTTGTAGGGACATAAGGTTTCAATTCATTTGGGTAAATACCAAGGAGGACAGTTGCTAGATGGTATGATAAGAGTATGTTTAGTTTTGTAAGAAACCACCAAACTGTCTTCCAAAGTGGCTGTACCATTTTGCATTCTCACCAGCATTTTTTAAATGCCGAACAATTCTTTGGATGAAAGGGCACATTCCTATTACGAGTCACAGACATTTTCAAGTCTCTGTATTTTGTTTGCATCCAAAAGTTGGGGCTATCTGAATTTCTAAAAGACTCAAACTTTCATTCCAAAGGCTCCCTACATCTGAAAGTTATTTCTTCCTATTACAAAGAGTGTAATGACCCACATGGGAAAAAATTTATTACAGGCATGATAGCTCAAAACTTTATCAAAAGAGCAAATTAGATAATTTTGTTTTTTAAAAATTTGAAATCCAACATATACTAAAATATGGCAGATCTTTCAAAAAATATGGGAACAATAAAACCAATGAGGAAAAAAATTCAACTGAAATGAGGCTGCAGTATGGGTCAACCTAACAAGATATCAAAGAAGAAAAAAGAAAAGAGATGTTGTTTATGGAGCCAAAGTTACATTTTGCTTATTTGGATTATTTTAATTCATGACATAGGCTAAGATAAGGAGAGTCAGAGAGGAAGGGAGAAGGGAATTGAATATTGAGTGTCTGGGGGCTTTATTCTTGAAAGGAGGGCAAATATCTTTGAGAGATTTTTCCAAACATTGACTAAGAGTTGCTAGACTGCAGTGTATTGGCTTTGCTTAAACATGGCTCCTCATATGAAACCTTGCCTGGAGACGTCTTAATTTATGGTTGGTCAAGTAAGACCCAGGCGAGCCTTTTGGTGGATGTCCAGTTAGTGAATAGGTCTGTAATTTGGGAAGAGTAATGAATTGCTGTTGTAAAAAATAGTCAAGTACCCTCTGAGTCAGACAGCAAGGGTGTCTACTTTGCTGATTTTGAAATCAAGTGTATTGAGGTAAGACTAGAAGAAGGAACAGTTGACACACCAGTGGGTATGGTGGCCATTGAGCAGACTCCATGAAAGAAGAGAGGCCTTGGAGGTCTCAGGGTAGCTGCAATAAAGGAGGAGGTGTGGTCACTACCCTGCCAGAGAAGAACCCAGTGTCAGCATGGCTCCTCCACTGATCTTCCATAGCTCTTCCTCAGGTGATACCCTTGCCTGCTCCCTACTGGCATTTCCTAACCAGACAAGTCTTCCAAAGGCCCTTTGACCTGAGAGAGGACAAGAGATGTCATCCAGTCAGGGCCACAGCTGGGGGAAAACTAGTGGACTGCAAGTTTAAGCAGAAGCAGATTTGACAAAGCAAAATATGTTGGGGCAAAGGCAAACATGGGATAAAAATCCAAGAATTAGATTTGAGAAGCTGGAGATGGAGAACCAGGCTGAAAAAGCAAGAAGTTCAGTTATATTTAATCTGTTCACCCCTAACAGATGATTAAAACAGAGTAACTTGTCATTCTTAGTGTGTATGCAGGCTCCAAAGTATCACAAATATTGATGTGTAGAAATGGAATTGTAAATTTTTAACACCTATCTACTTGAGATAATGTTTCTAGGTAGTTAGAGGAAGAGAATAAAAATCATGCTGGGCTGGGTCTGTTCCCAGCTTTGGAACTTGGCAGCTTTTTCTGAGTTTCACTCAAGTTCTCAGGTCAAAGGAATCAAGTAGAAGAGGTATTCATGTAAACACGCTGTGTTTTTCTGTGAGTAACAGACCTACTCCAGTTATTTATTTTAGATTTGAAAAAATGTTCTCATCCCAGTAGCTTCAGGGCACGGAACAATATAAAAATTGAGACTCAGAGAAAATTTCTGTATTTCAGCCTTAAATGATAGCTTCTTCCTGACCTTCTGAAAAGGTTAAATATCCTGATAGAGAGTTTACATTATTCCCTAATTACTGATACATTTTTTAATGTCTTAGGACAAAAATTAAAGAATAGTCTCATCAGTAGGGGCTGATATCTTTTTTAATGACCCACAGTAGATGATAAAGTAGAATCTAAAAATTTTTCCCCTATACTTTTTCTCAAACACTTTTACAGAGGTTGTGATGTCTCATCCATCATCTTCATAGTTTTGATGTGTGCTCATTCTACAGAGTTTTTCATTGACTGCATCTATTGATGAGTTAGGCATGGAAAAATGAATCCAATACACTAGACTTTTAGGAGAGCTGCATTTTGGTTTGTTTCATTTAGAAGGAGGGACCTCTGTGGTTAGTCATTCAAATATATTATGCATAAAAGAATTTGCATTAGAACTCTGCACTGCTTCTCCTTTAGAAATGGAAATCTATGAGTGAAGTAATGCATCACAGGTAAACTTTAGAAGGTTAATATTTTGGCCTTTCCAGATGTCATCACTGTCTTATTTTCTTTAAGTCAATAGTTTTCAAATATTTGCTTCTAGTATTATAATATTAAGATTTTGATGACTCATTTAGGATGTGCTAGAGACAGTTCACATATCCTTAGGGGAACCTGTGGTATACAATTCACAGTACTGGAGTTATTTAAAGTTAAACAGTAAAATATGGAGTAAAATATTTTATCTCTTTGGTCAAATAATTTACCACTTTGGAGAAAAAATATTAGCACAAAAAACAACTTGAGAATAATTTTAAGGCAGTACTTAAACACATACAAAATAATATATTGTGGTCTCCAGACTGTGGAGAGATGTTAGAACAGAATTAAAAAGAAACCAGATCGATTGGGTTAAGTCATGATGACTTCCTGGAATACCTTAAGTTTGACCCAGATTTTAATGGTTAGGTAGAAAAGAGGAGGCATTACAAGCAGAAGGAAGGGCATATTAAGGCAAGAAGGACTTTAGCAAGTCTAGGACATGAATAGGAAAAATGGACATAGCTAATGAACTCTTTAAGTGTATTTGAAATTTTGTTTTAGGATTAACTTTTCTCCTTGTATTAGTCAGGACTTTTAGGTTCAAATCATATAAATCAACTTGGCATAGCTAAGTTTAAAATGGGATTTATATGGTTACTCGGGAAAAAATATTATGGGCATTCACAGTATGTCAGAAAGGGGATAGTCATAAAGCGCTCAACTCCCTGCCAAAGTTTTCTTACCATCTTTCTGCTTCTCCTTCTCTCGCTCTGTCTTTCCAAACTATGTTTTTGCTCCCTGATCTATGTGGCAGACAACATTACCCAGTGTTTACATCTTCTTTCAGCAGCCTAGATTGAGGTAGGATTCTCTTGGACTCCATTCAAAATTGCCAAGTAAAAGAGTTTGATAGTCTCTGCTGATTTCAGATGCCAACCCCTGGACCAGTAAAACTAAAGTCTGTTGGACATTTCATAATAGCTGTCAGAAATCTGCTTCTCCTGTGACTGAATGGATGAAGCTAAAGGATAAATCCCAGAGAAGGGAGGTCAGATAACACAATATGGGTCCACCATATTTATATATCTAACTTCCCCTTCTTAATTCCACTGGATTCATACTTATGAAATATTTTATGAGTTAGGCTGCGCTAATGGAAGACATGCCATCCTGCAAATGCAGACTATATTTTCAGGCTTCCTGTGTCCCACTCATGCCAGCAAGAGAGAATTGAGGTAGCTTGAGATCTGAAATTGGAGAATAAGGGTTTGTGGGTTCTAAGAGCTTTCCATACGAGGAATCCTCAGTCATCTCTACTGTCTTTACTGAATAACAAATTTACCATTTGATCAAGTCAGGTAGAATTAAATGCAGTTGCATTTTTTTAGCTTTATTGAGATAAAATTGACATACAAAGAATTGCACATATTTAATATATATACCTTAATGAGTTTGGACATGTGTATACATCTGTGATACCATCACCACAACCTAGGTCTTGAACATATTCATCACCTCATCACACAATTTCTTTGTGTTCTTTTGTGTTGTTATTGTTGTTGGGTTTCTTGTTTTGCTTTGTTTTGTTAAGAACACTTAACGTGAGATCTCTCATCTTAATGTATTTTTAAGTGCCTGAGGAGGGGTGGCCAAGATGGCGGAGTAAGAAGACCCTGAACCCACCTCCTCCCATAGACACACTAATTACAACTATTTATGGAGCAACTATATGAGAACTACCTAAAGTCTAGCAGAAAAGATTTTTCCACAACTAAAGGTGTAAAGAAGGAACCACAACAAGACAGGTAGGTGGAGCAGAGTTGACAGGTTAGTCAAGACCCACAACCCTGAGTAGGAGACCCCCAAATGGGAGGCTAATCACAATTACAGAGCTCCTCTGCAAGGAACGAGTGCTTCGAGCCCCACATTGGGGTCCTTAGCTTAGGGGTCCTGCACTGGGAAGGCGAGGTCTAGACATTTGCCTTTGAAGCCTACTGAGGCTTGCATGTGGGAGAGGCAGGGGGCTGTAGGAAACAGACACTCCACTCTTAAAGGGTGCATGCAAATACTCACACACCCCTAGTACCAGTGCAGAGGCAGTAATTTGAAAGGACCCTGGATCAGACCCACTTGCTGATCTTGGAGAGCCTCCCAGAGAGGTCATGGGCAACTGGGACTCTACCTGAGATGGAGCTCCTGGCAGCAGCCATTTTGAGGAGTTCATTCTGCCACAAGGACACTAACAAGTGCCATTTTGGAGTCCTCCCTCTAGCCAATTAGCACCAGGGATTTACCCACCCACCAGTAGGCCAGCACCAACCCCAGGCCCCCCACAGCCTCTATAGCTGGCCACCCTGACCCAGCCCCACCTAACAGCAGGCCAAGACCAGCCCCAGATCCCTGCTGGGCCTCATGGCCATACACCTTGGGACATGGCTCCACCCACCGGTGGGCTAGCAGCCTCAACACAAGGCAGGGCCTGGAAGCCAACTGGCCCAGGGGCCAGCCCTGCCTACCAGGGTACCCACAGTAATCAGCCCTACCATAACAGAAAGACCAATGCAGCCCACATAGGAGGCACCCCTAGAGCATATAGCTCTGGTGACTAGAGTGCAGTATGCTGCTCAGCCCTATAAGATGTCTCTTACATAAGACCACTTCTCCAAGATTGGGAAGCATAACTGACCTACTTAATACATAGAAATAAACACAGAGAATTAGGGAAAATGAGGAGAGAGAGGAGTATGTTCCAAACAAAGGAACACTTAAAAACGCAGAAGAACTAAGTAAAATGCAGATAGGCAATCTACTTGATAAAGAGTTCAAGGTGGACTTCCCTGGTGGCACAGTGGTTAAGAATCTGCCTGCCAATGTAGGGGACACGGGTTCAAGCCCTGGTCCGGGAAGATCCCACATGCCGCAGAGCAACTAAGCCCATGTGCCACAACTATTGAAGCCCACGTGCCTAGAGCCCATGCTCTGTAACAAGAGAAGTCACAGCAATAAGAAGCCCACACACAGCAACGAAGAGTAGCCCCTGCTCACCGCAACTAGAGAAAGCCCACGCACGGTAATGAAGATCCAAAGCAGACATAAATAAATAAACAAACAAACAAATAAATAAATTTATATAAAAAAAGGAGTCCAAGGTAATGATTATAAAAATGCTCAATGAACTCAGAAAAAGAATGGATGAACACAATGAGAAGATTAACAAACAGTTAGAAAATATAAAGAAGAACTAAACAGAACTAAAGAATACAAAAATGAAATAAAAAATACGCTAGAATGAATCAACAGTAAATTAGATGATACAGAAAAACAGACCAGTGAACTGGAACACCAAGTGGTGGAATCCAAATTGGAAAGGAAAAATTAAAAATATCACTATTTGCAGATGAAATGATACTATATACAGAAAATCCTAAAGACATCATCAAAAAAGCCATTAGAACTAATAACTGAATTCAGTAAAATTTCAGGATACAAAATTAATGTACCGAAATCTGTTAAGTTTCTACAGCTTGACAATGAACTATCAGAAAGAAAAATTAATAAAACAATCCCATTTACAATTGCATCAAAAAGAATAAAATGTCTAGGAATAAATCTAACACAGGAGGTAAAAGACCTGTACTTAGAAAAAACAGTGATGAAATAAAATGAAGACTATAGAAGCAAATGGAAAGATACACAAAACATGTGGATTGGAAGAATTAATATTGTTAAAAAAGACTGTACTACCCAAGGCAATCTACAGATTCACTGCAATCCTTATCAAAATACTAATGGTGTTTTTCACAGAACTAGAATAAATAATAAAATTTGTTTGGAAACACAAAAAAACCCTGAATAAGCAAAGCAATCTTGAGAAAGAAGAGCAAAGCTGGAGGTATCATGCGCTCTGATTTTAAACTATACTATCAAATTATAGTAATCTAAATAGTGTAGTATTGGCACAGAACTATATTTACATAGATTAATGGGACAGAATAAAGAGCCCAGAAATGAACCCATACTTACGTGGTCAATTAATCATTGACAAAGAAGACAAGAATATACAATGGGGAAAAGACAGTCTCTTCAATAAATGGTGTTGGAAAAACTAGGCAGATACATGCCAAATAATCAAATTGGACTACTTTCTCACACCATATATAAACAAAAACTCAAAATGGATTAAAGACTTAACTGTAAGACCTGAAACTATAAAACTCCTAGAAGAAAGCGTAGGCAGTAAGCTCTTTGACATCAGTCTAGCATTTTTTTTTTTTTGATATGTCTCTTCAGGTATGGGAAACAAAAGCAAAAATAAAGAAATAGGACTACATCAAACTAAAATGTTTTGCACAGTGAAGGAAACTATTAAGAAAATGAAAAGGCAGCCTAATGAATTGGAGAAGATATTTGCAAGCAATGTATCTGCTAAGGGGTTAATATCCAAAATATACAATGAACTCATACAACACAACATCAAACAAACAAACAACCTGCTTACAAAATAGACGGAGGAAACCGAATAGACATTTTCCCAAAGAAGACGTACAGCTGGCCAACAGGCACATGAAAAGATGCTCAACGTCACTAATCATCAGGGAAATGCAAATCAAAACCACAATAAGATGTCACCTCACACCTGTCAGAATGGCTATTATAAAAAAGACAGCAAATAACAAGTATTGTCAACTATGAAAAAAAGGAAACCCTCACGCACTGTTTGTGCAATTATAACTTGGTGCAGCCACTATGGAAAACAGTACTGAGGTTCCTCAACAATTTAAAAATAGAACTTCCATATGATCCAGCAATTTCTCTTCTGAGTATCTACCCAAAGGAAACAAAAATACTAATTTGAAAATATATATATGCACTCCAGTGTTCACTGCAGCATTATTTACAGTAGCCAAGGTATGGAAGTAAACTAAGTGTTGAAAAACAGACAAATGGTTAAAGATGTGTTATATATATACAATGGAGTATTACTCAGCCATAAAAGAAAATGAATTCTTGCTATTTGTGATAACATGGGTGGATCTAGTATGTATCACACTAAGTGAAATAAGTCAGAGAAAGACAAATACCACATGCTCTCACTTGTGGAGTCTAAAAAACAAAACAAACAAACAGAACAAAATGAAAACAGACTCATAGATACAGAAAACAAATGGGTAGTTGCCAGAAGGAAGGAGGTTAAGGGTGGGGAAATAGGGAAAGGGAATTAAGAAGTACAGACCTCCAGTTATATAATAGATAAGTCACGGGGTTGTAATATAGAGCATAAGGAATACGGACAGTAATATTGTAAATACTTTGTATGCAGACAATGGTTACTAGACTAATTGTGGCGATCATTTCATAATTTATGTAAATGTCAAATCATTATGTGGTATGCCTGAAGCTAACATAATATTGTACATCAACTATATTTCACTAAAAAATAAAGTACACAAAATCTTACTGTTAACTATACAGTTGAATGCTTTTATAGATCCTGGATATAAAGGGGAAAATAAGGTCCACCATGAAAAACAAATTTAAAAGTTGTTATGTTAGCTAAGATTCAGAAGATGTTAAATGTTCTACTCAGACGTTTTACTCTGGAATGTGTTCTTGATTTATAGCAGAAACTATCCTTTTTTTAAAAATGAAAGTGAAATATAATTTGCCATTTTCATGAATATTTTTCTTGGCATGTCCACTATTACTTATTTTTATGAAACTTAAGAATTTCAACTAAATTAACATAGTTACATGCAGGTTTTTTTTTTTAATTTATTTTTGGCTGTGTTGGATCTTTGTTGCTGCACACAGGCTTTCTCTAGTTGCGGTGAGCAGGGGCTACTCTTCGTTGCAGTGCGCAGGCTTCTCATTGCAGTGGCTTCTCTTGTTGCAGAGCATAGGCTCAAGGGTGCACGGGCTTCAGTAGTTGTGGCACATGGGCTCAGTAGTGTGGCTCGCGGGCTCTAGAGTGCAGGCTCAGTAGTTGTGGCACACGGGCTTAGTTGCTCCGCAGCATGTGGGATCTTCCCGGACCAGGGCTCGAACCCTTGTCCCGTGCATTGGTGGGCAGATGTTTAACCAATGCGCCACCAGGGAAGTTCCACATGCAGGTTTCTTTTTGCCATGAAAACTTCTTTGCCACTATCAATAGAAAATCCACTGAATGGGCTAAATGTTATGTCCTGTCAATGAACACTATGTGAATTCATTTTCTCACTATGCCTGGAAGTCTACAGGCAAGGTACTGAAATGTTTGACATTGTGGATATCAGTACAGTCAGCCCAAGATAAAACTGATTTCTAAAAATCAAGCCAGTAAAGAATAGGTTTATAAGCCATGAGTCACCTGCTCTGCTTTCAGCACTGGACTCTATTGGCTCAGAGCTTCTCTTGAAATGTACGTGTAGGTCACTGGTATACCAGAATACAAGAAGATCAAAGTGCAATGATACGTTCTATCACTTTGGGATCTATCTTGAATTGGAGTTGAGCAGTATTATATTAAAATTTTCAGCTTCAAGAAATAATTTAATTCAGAGAACATTAGGATTCATTTTATCATTATTTGTTCCTACTATGAAAGAGAAATAAAACAATAAAATTGCATGATGACTCTCTGGTTGTTGCTTTATTTCTACAAAGGAGATAATATGGGCACTAAGTTAATGGGCTGAGGGAAAACTTTGTGGAACATTATGCTACATATGTCATAGAAAATCTTTACTATGTCTTAAAATAGAATCTGTTCATCAACATCATCACTGGTTTGTTCAAAATAAAATAGGTTAATTTCCAGTGATTTTTCCCAACCCCTAACAAGGTCTTGGGCTTGAGACCAACTTAGAACTATTCTTCAGGAAGGCTGAGATGTAAAAGGAGTACCTCTGAGAGCCTAGGTCTTACTCTGGAAGTTCTCTAATATTATACAAAACTAAGAAAGAAAGACAAGAGGAGAGAAGACAGAGAAGCTGAGGTTTCAAATTGAAACAGGCTGGGTTGTGTATCAATCTGAAGGCACAAAAATGGACAGCAAGCCTGTGGCCTCAGGGTGGCAGAGAGCAGAGTAAGGAGAAAGCCTTAGGACGTAGGCTCCGTGGAGGAAGAAACTCATCATCTGCTTTGCCCTGTGCCTAGAATAATGCCTGGATGTTATATTGAATAGATGCTCAATTCATATTGATTAAATAATAAATGGTTGGCTGAATAAAGGAATTCACAAAAGGTGAACTTGTACAATCCAGTACACAAAATAGATGTCCCTTTCACATCACCTTCAATGCGTGCTGCATAAAATGGCTTTTAAAAGTATCTGACTACACCACAGTGGAAATATGCTCCTAAAAGCAGTAAATGCAAGAAGTTACGCTGTGCATAAGGCCTTCCCCTTCGTATTTCATTGTGATCATTCTCTCCATTATTATCATAGTAATTAAACTCACATTAAGTATAACATCTGTCTTTTTCCTCTGCTGCTTAAGCATACCATGTTTTTTTCTTTTTTATTAAGAAAAACTCCAGAAATAATAACAAGTAAAATTGAATGTATAATATTAAGAATAATATTTTCCATCTACTATTTTCTAGACTTGGAAAATGTGCTATTGGCAAGATCAAACTCCTCCCCCTATTATTTGACACTCTCTACCCTTACCTGACCCCACTTTATGAACTCAGTCTCCTGTCTTCTCATGTATCCATCACCCCAATTAAACTGACCTTCTCTCTTGTCTCATGCCATTTTGTTTCCCAGATTTTGGTTATATTTATCCCCATAGCGGGGTACTGTCCCCCTTTCCTATGAGTTGCTCCTCTTAATTTTCAAGTTCTAGTTCAAGTTGTAATGCTCCTTAAACTTTTATCTGTTTAGTTATTTTTCACAAAGTTTTGATTGCATTTATAATTTTTAGAACAGTCAGTGTTTTAGGTACTCTGCATAGGTTTCTCATGATAGGCATTTGATAAATATTGGTGATATTTCTTTTTCTGGCTGTAGTTTTCCGAGTCAGTATTAATTTACATTTAAAGGCAACAGTAAAGGCAACCATAGCCTAAAACACTAGATACAATGCCATGAGTAGGTGATATGCCACACGTTTTACATGAGCACAATTAGGTGACACAATCTTCTCCAACCTTCTGAATTAGGAGCATATGAATATGATTTGCAGCCAGTGAGTTTAGTTATTTCCAATGTAGAATATCATTATTTCTTAATTTCATCAGTCTTGTCTTTTTCTTTGATTTCTCTTTCTGCCCAATGGTTAGTATGTTAGTCACAACAGGTCAGAAATAAAAGTCTTTACTTGAGTTTATGAACTTTAAAATGACTCTTTCAGAAGCAACATCTGGCTATAACATGGACTTTACAGACAGCTGTAGTGGACGCTGGGCAAGTGACAGCAGGTTATCAGAAGTTCAATCTGCTGTAGGGCTCTGCTTGTACTGTGATATCCTCTTCCGTAGCTGTCTCCTGCTCTTCGTCACCCTTCTGAGAAGCTCTAAGCCATTCCTCTAATGATGATGGCTTACAATTAGAAAACACTCTCTTTGGCCAGATGTTGTCCTATGCCCCCCAAATTTAACATTATGGCACCCATTGATAAAAGATGACTAATAGTTACAATTTATTAAGAATGTATGCTTCTGGCTTTTGGTAATAGCAGAGTAGCATATACCAAAACAGTCCTCCTACCATTGGCAATTATAAACTCTGGACAAACTGTAAAACACAACAGCTTGAGGTACTAAGAAGCAACCCAAAGAAGGCAGACAATGGAGGCCATATGATCCTTGAAATAAGGGTAACTAAACTTATTGTGGTAGTCAATTCTTCATATGTGTAAGTCAAATCATTATGCTGTACACTGTAAACATATACAATGCTATGTCAATTATATCTCAATAGAACTGGAAAAAATAGAACTACCATATGATCTAGTAATTGCACTTTGAGGTATTTACTTGAAGAAAACACAAACTTGAAAAGTTATGTACAACCCCATGTTTATTGCAGCATTATTTATAATAGCCAAGACAAGAAATCAACCTAAGTGTCCTTCAATGGATAAATGGATTTTTTTTAATGTGGTATATACGTACAGTGGGATATTATTCACCCATAAAAAAGAAGGAAATCTTGCCATTTGGAACAACGTGGGTGGAGCTTGAAAACATTATGCTAACTAAGTCTGACAAATATGGTATGTTCTCACTTATATGTGGAATCTAAAACAAACAACAACAGTAACCACAAAACAAGCTCATAGATACAGAGAACAGATTGGGGTTGCCAGAGGCAAGAGGTAGGGGATGAGGCAAAATGGGTTAAAATAGTCAAAAGGTACAAACTTCCATTATAAAATGAATTAAGTCCTGGGGATATAAAGTACAGCATGGTGACTATAGTTAATAATACTGCACCATATATTTGAAAGTTGCTGAGAGAGTAAATCTTAAAAGTTCACATCACAAGAAAAAAAACTTGTAACAATGTATGGCAATGAATGTTAACTAGACTTGTTCTGGTGATCATTTTCACAATATAAATGAACACTGAATCATGTTGTACACCTGAAACTAATACAACGTTATATGTCAATTATATTTCAATTTTCAGAAGATGCTTTTTAAAAAAATTTTTTTGACCATATGGCTTGTGGGATCTTAGTTCCCTGACCAGGGATTGAACCCAGTCCATCAAAAGTGGAAGCATGGAGTCCTAACTACTGGACCACCAGGGAATTCTCTATCTCAATTTTTAAAATGTGATATGTACATATAATGGAATATTATTCAGCCTTAAAAAAGAAGAAAATCCTGAAGTTCAAGATTGCGGAGTAGAAGGACATGCACTCACTCCCTCTTGCGAGAGCACTGGAATCACAACTAACTGCTGAACAATCCAGTGTCTCCTGAAGACACTGGAACTCACCAGAAAAGAGACCCCACATCCAAAGACAAAGGAGAAGCCTCAACAAGATGGTAGTGGGGGAGCAATCACAATAAAATCAAATCCCATAACCACTGAGTGGGTGACTCACAAACTGAAGAACAATTATACCACAGAAGTCCATCCACTGGGGTGAATGTTCTGAGTCCCAAGTCAGGCTTCCAAACCTGGGCGTTCAGCAATAGGAGGAGGAATTCCCAGAGAATCAGACTTTGAAGGCTAGTGGGATTTGACTGCAGGACTTTGACAGGATTGGGGGAGACAGAGACTCCAGTCTTAGAGGGCACACACAAAGTGGTGTGCGCAGAAGGACACAGGGGGAAGGACCAGTTACACCACAGGAGACTGAAGCAGACATACCTGCTAGTGTTGGAGAGCCTCTTGCAGAGGTGGGGGTGGCTGTGGCTCTCCATGGGGACAAGGACACTGGGAGCAGAGGTTCTGGGACGTGCTCCTTGGTGTGAACACACAGGGAACTCCCATATGATTAACAGCTGATTTCTCATCAGAAACTCTACAAGCCAGAAGGGAGTGGCACAATATATTTAAAGTGATGAAAGGGAAGAACCTACAACCAAGACTACTCTACCCAGCAAGGATCTCATTCAGATTTGACAGAGAAATCAAAAGCTTTACAGGCAAGCAAAAGCTAAGAGAATTCAGCACCACCAAACCAGCTCTACAATGAATGCTAAAGGAACTTCTCTAAGTGAGAAACACAAGAGAAGAAAAGGACCTACAAAAAACAAACCCAGAGAAACTGAGGGAATGGTAATAGGAACATACATATAATAATTACCTTAAATATGAATGGATTAAATGCTCCAACCAAAAGACACAGGCTCACTGCATGGATACACAAACAAGACCCATATATATGCTGTCTGCAAAAGACCCACTTCAGACCTAGGGACACATACATACTGAAAGTGAGGGGATGGAAAAAGATATTCCATGCAAATGGAAATCAAAAGAAAGCTGGAGTAGCAATACTCATGTCAGATAAAATAGACTTGAAAATAAAGAATGTTACAAGAGAAAAGGAAGGACACTATGTAATGACCAAGGGATCAATCCAAGAAGAAGACATAACAATTACATCCTTATGCACCCAGCATAGGAGCACCTCAATACATAAGGCAAATGCTAACAGCTATAAGAGAGGAAATTGACAGTAACACAATAATAGTGGGGGATTTTAACACCTCACTTGTACCAATGGACAGATCATCCAGACAGAAAATTAATAAGGAAACACAAGCTTTAAATGACACAATAGACCAGATAGATTTAATTGATATTTATAGAACATGCCATCTGAAAACAGCAGTTTACACTTTCTTCTCAAGTGCACACGGCACATTCTCCAGGATAGATCACATCTTGGGTCACAAATCAAGCCTGGGTAAACTTAAGAAAATTGAAATCATATCAAGCATCTTTTCTGACTACAAAGCTATGAGATTAGAAATCAATTACAGGGGATAGAAAAGCATAAAAAACACAAACACATGGAGCCTAAACAATACTTTACTAAATAACCAAGAGATCACTGAAGAAATCAAAGAGGAAATCAAAAAAATACCTAGACACAAACAACAATGAAAACAGGACGATCTAAACCTATTGGATGTAGCAAAGGCAGTTCTAAGAGGGAAGTTTGTAGCAGTACAAGTTTACCTCAAGAAACAAGAAGAATCCCAAATAAACAATCTAACCTTACACCTAAAGGAGCTAAAGAAAGAAGAACAAAGAAAATCCAAAGTTAATAGAAGGAAAGGAATCATAAAGATCAGAGCAGAAATAAATGAAATAGAAACCAAGAAAACAATAGCAAAGATCAATAAAACTAAAAGCTGTTCTTTGAGAAGATAAACAAAGTTGATAAACCTTTAGGCAGACTCATCAAGAAAAAGAGGAGAGGACTCAAATCAATAAAATCAGAAATGAAAAAGGAGAAGTTACAACTGATACCACAGAAATATAAAGCATCATAAGAGACTACTACAAGCAACACTATGCCAATAAAATGGACAACCTGGCAGAAATGGACAAAATTCTCAGAAAAGTATAACCTTCCAAGACAGAACCAGGAAGAAATAGAAAATATGAACGGACCAAGTAATGAAACTGAAGCTGTAATGAAATTGAAACTGTGATTAAAAATCTTCCAACAAACCAAAGTCCAGGACCAGATGGTTTCACAGGTGAATTCTGTCAAACATTTAGAGAAGAGCTAACACCCGTCCTTCTCACACTCTTCCCAAAATTTGCAGAGGGAGGAACAGTCCCAAACCCATTCTACAGGCCATAATCACCCTGATACTGAAACCAGACAAAGATACCACAAAAAAAGAAAACTACAGACCAATATCACTGATGAATACAGATGCAAAAATCCTAGCAAAACAGAATCCAGCAGCACATTAAAAGGATCATACACCATGATCAAGTGGGATTTATCCCAGGGAGGCAAGGATTATTCAATATACACAAATCAATCAATGTGATACACCATATTAACAAAGTGAAGAATATAAACCATATGATCATCTCAATAGATGCAGAAAAAGCTTTTGACAAAATTCAACACCCATTTATGATAAAAACCCTCCAGAAAGTGGGCAAAGAGGGGACCTACCTCAACATAATAAAGGCCATATATGACAAACTCACAACAAACATCATTCTCAATGGTGAAAAACTGAAAGCATTTCCTCTAGGATCAGGAACAAGACAAGGATGCCACTCTCGCCACTATTACTCAACAAAGTTTTGGAAGTCCTAACCATGGCAATCAGAGAAGGAAAAGAAATAAATGGAATACAAATTGGAAAAGAAGTAAAACTGTCACTCTTTGCAGATGACATGATACTATACGTAGATAATCCTAAAGATGCCACCAGAAAACTACTAGAGCTAGTCAATGAATTTGGTAAAGTAGCAGGATACAAAATTAATGTACAGAAATCTCTTGCATTCCTATACACTAACAGCGAAAGATCAGAAAGAGAAAATAAGGAAACAATCCCATTCACCACTGCAACAAAATGAATAAAATACGTAGGTATAAACCTACCTAAGGAGGTAAAAGACCTGTACTCAGAAAACTACAAGACACTGAAGAAAGAAATCAAAGATGACACAAATGGATGGAGAGATACACCATGTTCTTGGACTGGAAGAATCAATATTGTGAAAACGACTATACTACCCAAAGCAATCTACAGATTCAGTGCAATCCCTATCCAATTACCAATGGCATTTTTTACAGAACTGGAACAAAAAATCTTAAAATTTGTATGGAGACACAAAAGATGCCGAATAGCCAAAACAATCTTGAGGAAAAAAAACTGAGCTGGAGGAATCAGACTCCCTGACTTCAGACAATACTACAATGCTACAATGCTACAGTAATCAAGACAATATGGTACTGGCACGAAAACAGAAATATAGATCAATGGAACAGGATAGAAAGCCCAGAGATAAACGCCCGCACCTACGGTCAACTAATCTATGACAAAGGAGGCAAGGATATACAATGGAGAAAATACAGTCTCTTCAATAAGTGGTGCTGGGAAAACTGGACAGCTACAGGTAAAAGAATGAAATTAGAACACCCCCTAACACCATACACAAAAATAAACTCAAAATGGATTAAAGACCTAAATGTAAGACCGGACACTATAAAACTCTTAGAGGAAAACATAGGAAGGACACTCTTTGACATAAATCACAGCAAGACCTTTTCTGACTCACCTCCTAGAGTAATGGAAATAAAAACAAAAATAAACAAATGAGACCTAATGAAAATTAAAAGCTTTTGCACAGCAAAGGAAACCATAAACAAGATGAAAAGACAACCCTCAGAATGGGAGAAAATATTTGAAAATGAATCAATGGACAAAGGATTAATCTCCAAAATATATAAACAGCTCATGCAGCTCAATAATAAAAAATACCAAGCAACCCAATCAAAAAATGGGCAGAAGACCTATATAGACATTTCTCCAAAGAAGACATACAGATGGCCAAGAGGCACATGACAAGCTGCTCAACATCACTAATTAGAGAAATGCAAATCAAAACTACAATGAGGTATCACCTCACACCAGTTAGAATGGGCATCATCAGAAAATCTACAAACAACAAATGCTGGAGAGGGTGTGGAGAAAAGGGGACTCTCTTGCACTGTTGGTGGAAATGTAAATTGATACAACTACTATAGAGAACAATATGGAGGTTCCTTAAGAAACTAAAAATAGAATTACCATATGACCCAGCAATCCCACTACTGGGCATATACCCAGAGAAAACCATAATTCAAAAAGACACATGCACTCCAATGTTCATTGAAGCACTATTTACAGTAGCCAGGTCATGGAAGCAACCTAAATACCCATCGACAGAAGAATGGATAAAGAAGTTGTGGTACATATATATAATGGAATATTAGTCAGCCATAAAAAGGTTCAAAATTGGGTCATTTGTAGAGATGTTGATGGACCTAGAGACTGTAATACAGAGTGAAGTAAGTCAGAAAGAGAAAAACAAATATCATATATTAATGCATACATGTGGAATCTAGAAAAATGGTACAGAGGAACCGGTTTGCAAGGCAGAAATAGAGACACAGATATAGAGAACAAAAGTATGCACACCAAGGGGGGAAAGCGGTGCAGGGGGCTGGAGGGTGAGATGAATTGGGAGATTGACATAAATACGCTAATATGTATAAAATAGGTAACTAGTAAGAAACTGTTGTATAAAAAAATAAAATATAATTCAGAAAAGAAAAAAGAAGTAAATCCTGACATTTTCAGCAGCATGGTTGTATCTGAAGAGCATTATGCTTAGTGAGATAAGCTAGTCTCAGAAAGACAAACACTGCATTATCTCACTTTTATGAATACTCTAAAATAGTCAAACTGATATAACCAGAGAGTAGAATTTTAGTTACCAGAGTGTTGTGATGGGGAGATTGAGAGTTGTTGGTCAAAGGATACGATGTTTCAGTTATGCAAGATGAAAAAGTCCCAGAGATCTACTGTATAACAAAGAGAATACAGTTAACAGCACTATTGTATTCTTAAAAATTTGCTAAGAAGATATATCTTATATTGTGCTCTTACCACAAAACAAATGCAAAAATAGTATAAATAAGTAAATAAAGGGGGAGGGAGGAAACTTTTAGTTATAAGTGTATAACTTTGATCATGGTGATGGTTTCACAGTATATTCTTATGGCCAAACTCATTAGTTTGTGCATGTTAAATATGTATAGCTTTTTTTATGTCAATCGTATCACAGCAAAGTGTTTTTTAAAAATAAAATAAATATAGCACAAGGAACTGTACTCAATATTTTGTAATAACCTATAAGAGAAAAAAGGAAAAGAACCTGAAAAAAAGCTATAT